>NW_016812009.1:594542-623274 GCF_001698545.2 Rhinopithecus bieti
CCCCCCTCCCTCACTCTCTCCCTCCCTCCCTTCCTGCCTTCCTTCCTTCCTTCCTTCCTTCCTTCCTTCCTTCCTTCCTTCCGCGTTAACTATATCAGCCCTTAGTTTATTCTGGACAAGTAAGAAATAGTTTGTTGCATTTTCTCTCCCAGATTCTAGTTATGATGCTAACTTTACATTCTTTTAAACATGTTTTTAACATCAAGTTCTCTGTGGTTTTGGGCAAGTATTTTAATATCTCTAGACCTAAGTCTAGAGATGTTAAAGGAGGACCTAAGTCCTCTTCTGTAAATTGGGATAGCAATGATGTCTGGTATGTCCACAGCCCCTCACAATTTCCATAATCTCGTTGGATCTGGACTTCCCTCACTAGGCTCCTAATAATTCCAGTGTCTTCCATTCACAAGGAGCCATGAGGCCATTGGTGAGTGGATGGAGGGTGAGGGATCGCAGGTGCTGCTGCTCAACTCAGGTTCTCCCTGCCCCAGAGTAAAAGAGGCAGAGAACAGACAGGGTGTGGTGTGAGTATAGGCCATGCAGGATGGTGGGTAGATTGGGACTGTCATGGTAGCAATAGCAGCAGAGTCAAGCTAAAGAGAACTGGACAGAGCAGAGCCCTGAAGAGCATCTTCTTGCCTTTCCTTTGGTCTGTGTGAAGTGCCATTTACTCATTCATCCGTCCATCCATCCATCCATCAAGCCTTCACTGAATCCAAACTGTGCTTCAAGCACACAGTAGAGAGTTAAAGTTAACTAAGATAAGATGGATCCCTCCCCTCCTAAGGTGTCAGAGTGGGTTAAGGGTGTAGATTTGGGTACCAACAACCTGAGTTTGTCCTCCAGGTCTGTCACTTCTTTGGGCAAACTCTTTAACCTCTCTGTGACTCAATTTCTCTCTGTGTAAAATTGGAATAATAGCAGTCCATATTAAAGGGATGCTCAGAGGATTAAGCGAACTAATTTAGGGAAAGCACTTAGCATAAGGCATGGCACAGAATCAGTATTCCATAAGCGTTAGCTATTGTGTTACTGTTAAGTGATGAGGCAGATACGTCAATGATTCACTGTTAGCTGACCTGGAGCCCTGGTAGATGGAGCCCACTGAAGGAAGCTGGAACATTCAGGCAGGAAACAGGCACCAAAAAGGAAAGGAGAGAAGATGACCCAAAATGCCACCATAGCATGTGTGTCTTTTTTTTTTTTTTTGCCTTCTACTTGGGCAGAAAATAAACATACAGAAAATTCCCATGAGAGGAGAATTCAGATGCCATGAAAATGTAGAGGGTACTCACACAAAGCCAAGCAAGTCTACTTGTGACCTCCCTCCATCTTTCAAAGAAGCCTCTGAGATAGGTACTATCTACCACCTGTACTCTAGCTTTCTGGGGCTGCAGCAACAAATACCACAAACTGGGGCAGGTGGGGGAACTTCAAACAACAGAGATGTATTTTCTTGCAGTTCTTAAGCCCAGAGGTCTGAAATCAGTATTGCCAGGCTGAAATCAAGGTGTGGGCAGGTGTATCTGTTTGTTAAGGTTACCATAACAAAGAACCACAGACTGGGCAGCTTAAAAGATGGAAATTTACTTTCTCACATTTCCTGAGGCTGGAAGTCCAAGATCAAGGTGTTGGCAGGGCTTTTCTCCTGAGGCTTGTCTCCTGGGCTTGCAGGGGGCTCCTGCTCACTTCTTTGTCCTCACATGGTCTTTCCTATGTGTATACACATCCCTGCTGTCTGTCTTTCTTTTCTTTTCTTTCTTTCTCTTTCTTTCTTTCTTTCTTTCTTTCTTTCTTTCTTTCTTTCTTTCTTTCTTTCTTTCTTTCTTTCTTTCTTTCTTTCTTTCTCTTTCTTTCTCTTTCTCTTTCCTTCTTTTTTTCTTTCTCTTTTTCTTTCTTTTCTTTCTTCCTTTCTTTCTTTCCTTCTTTCTTTCTCTTTCTCTCTCTCTCTCTCTTTCCTTTCTTGCTCTCTCTCTCCTTCCTTCCTTCCTTCTTTTCTTTTCTTTCTGTTATTTTGGTTTTTTTTTTTCTTGAGATGGAGTCTTGCTCTGTCACCCAGGCTGGAGTGCAGTGGTACTATCTCAGCTCACTGCAACCTCTGCCTCCCAAGTTCAAGCGATTCTCTTGCCTCAGCCTCCAGTCCCTTCCTCTTCTTATAAGGACATTAGTCCTGTTGCAGCAGGGCCCCACCCTCACAGCCTCATTTTAACTCACACACTTCTTTAAAGACTTTATCTCCAAATATACCTACATTCTGAGGCACTGGGGGTTGGGACTTCAACATATTACTTTGGGGGTGGCAACACAATTCAGCCCATAACAGCAGGACCATCCTCCCTTGGGAGGCCCTGAGGGAAAATCAGTCCTGCTTCTTCCGTGACTGCTGGCATTCTTTGACTTGTGGCCACATCACTCCAATCTCTGTCTCAAGGGCCACTTTGACTCCTTCTTCTGTCTATGTAATTTCATTCTACCTCCCTCTTACAAGAACATTTGTGATGGCATTTGGGATCCACCAGGATAATCTTTTTATCTCAAGATCCTTAACTTAGTTATATACACAGAGACCCTTTTTCCAAATAAGGTAACATTTGCATGTTCCAGAAATTTGAATTTGGATATCCTTTGGGGGGGGGGGCATTTTTCAGCCCCCCAAAGCTGAGGCTCTGCAGGATGAAAAACCTGCCCAATGTTATGGAGAGAACAGAGGCAGAGGCAGGTTTCCAAACACAGGGGATGGAGCTGAGTCCATGGTTCCTTCCAGTCCATCTATTAATAGCTGCACACCGTTGAAAGCAGGATGAGAGACATACCCTGGCTAAGGAGGACGCCCTCACCCAGAGTTTTTCCTGCAGAGAGGAGGAGCACAGAAGCTCAGCAGAGACTGTGGGACCAGAGAATCATACTTGTGGTCCAGCAAGTTCCTAGAAGCAAGGAATGTGACATAAGTCTCAGATCCAGAGAAACAGAATTTATCTTGGAGAATGACTCAGGTGCAAAGGGCCAGGGCTGCTGGAAGAGCACCGGGGTGGTGACTCTGGGCAGGCTGCAGCTGAGCTGGTGTTTACTGTCTTCAGAAATGAAGTGGTGGGCAGGGAAAAACTTGCTGTGTCTCAAGTACAGAGACACTGGGAGGTAACCAGACTCAATGAGGGTGGCCGTATGCACAGTGGTTTGGACCCTGGTGTGTGTGTGTGTGTGTGTGCGTGCGTGTGTGTGTGTGTCTGGGAGGGAGGAGGCAGGGACAGGGCTAGGGATGCCGACAGGTGCTTTTCTGTTTGAGAAACATGCTTGCTACAAGCACAAGGAGCAGGTAGGGTGACCAATCCACTCCAGTTTGCCGGGGACTTTCCCTGTGTAAGCACCGAAACTTCCATGTCCCAGGAAGCCCCCTTTTCCTGGACAAACAGACACAGCTGGTCACTGTAGCTCCAGTACTCATTTGAATACAATGAATGCCTCAAGCCTGTTTCACATGACAAGGCCATGGCCACGGCTCTGTCGCCAAGCTGAAGGGGAAGGGAAAGGCAATTTGTCTTTGCAAATTGCCCCAAAACAAGCAATATAAAAAATGATGTGGCTGGGCGTGGTGGCTTATGTCTGTAATCCCAGCACTTTTGGGAGGCTGAGGCGGGCAGATCACTTGAGCTCAAGAGTTTGAGACCAACCAGGCCAACATGGTGAAATCCCACCTCTATTAAAAACACAAAAAATCAGCTGGGCATGCGCCTGTAATCCCAGCTAGCTGGGGGACTGAGGCAGGAGAATCGCCTGAACCCAGGAGGTGAAGGTTGCAGTGAGCTGAGATTGTGCCACTGCACTCCAGCCTGGCCAACAGAGAGATTCTGTCTCAAAAAAAAAAAAAAAAAAAAAAAAAAAAAAAAAAAAAAAAAAACATTTTTTTTTTTAAAATTTCCCCCCCCCAAAAAAAAAAAAAAAAAAGACACATTCGTTTTGTATGAACTTGCCTGCCCTAACAGAAACTACAAGTAACAGTGGCTTAGATGTAGTAGAAGGTCATTGTTCTTCCACTTAACAGCTGGGGCTTACACAAGTCAGAGTCAGTGTGGCAGCTCCATGAACAGGGTTGCCTCTGTCTGGTTACTGCACCTTCTCTAGGGTGCTGCCCTGGTGTGCATGACCTACCACCTTCATGCTCCTTACCATCCTCCGCCCTTTCAGCTCTCCCTCTCCATGTAAACAGTTCCCTACATTACAGTTCCCCTATGTAAGTTTCNGCGCCTGTAATCCCAGCTAGCTGGGGACTGAGGCAGGAGAATCGCCTGAACCCAGGAGGTGAAGGTTGCAGTGAGCTGAGATTGTGCCACTGCACTCCAGCCTGGCCAACAGAGAGATTCTGTCTCAAAAAAAAAAAAAAAAAAAAAAAAAAAAAAAAAAAAAAAAAAAACCCAATTTTTTTTTGAAACACTCCCCCCCCCAAGACACATTCGTTTTGTATGAACTTGCCTGCCCTAACAGAAACTACAAGTAACAGTGGCTTAGATGTAGTAGAAGGTCATTGTTCTTCCACTTAACAGCTGGGGCTTACACAAGTCAGAGTCAGTGTGGCAGCTCCATGAACAGGGTTGCCTCTGTCTGGTTACTGCACCTTCTCTAGGGTGCTGCCCTGGTGTGCATGACCTACCACCTTCATGCTCCTTACCATCCTCCGCCCTTTCAGCTCTCCCTCTCCATGTAAACAGTTCCCTACATTACAGTTCCCCTATGTAAGTTTCTAGAGAGCTTACTGCTTTTCTAATTGGATGCTGACTGATACAACCTGTGACCTTAAAATGATAAGAGGTAGAGAGAGAACATGGGCAGAGGAATGCTACAGACATACCTGTGGCAGACACATCTCAAGAAGTGAGACCAGACAGAGGAGAATGGGCATTGATGGCCGAGTCTGAGACAGGAGAAACATCTTCAGGTTGTTGTTCATGAGCAGGTAGTTTGAGCTGCATGGAGCTGCAGAGTGGAGCTTGGGTGGAAGCTGATTCATGGGCTCCTGAGTGGAGGCTCCACAGATGGGAGTGGACTCGGGCAGCAGGCAGGGCTGAGCTGGGTGAGGAGGGAGGTCCTCAGCGGATTGGCTAGAGGAAGCAGGGGTGAAGCCAGGAAGGGTCAGCAAAGGCCAAGCAGTGGAGCGGTCAGAAGATCCCGCCTGGGTGTTGGAAAGAGGAGGGGAGAGCAGCAGAGTCAGTAAGGAGAGGTGAGAGACTCCTGGATGAAGAGGTAAGTCAGCACAGGGCACTAGTGAAAGTCCCAATTATGGGCTGATTTGTGTCCCCCCCCGAAATTCATATGCTAAAGACTTAACCCCAGTACCTTAGAATGTCACTGTACTTAGAGACAAAAACCTTTAAAGAGGTGATTAAGTTAAAATGACGTCATTAAGTCAAGCCCTAATCCAATTAGACTGGTTTGTTTTTATAAGAAGAAGAAATGAGCAGCCTGGCCAACATGGTGAAACCCCATGTCTACTAAAAATACAAAACTTAGTTGGGTGTGGTGGTGTGCTCCTGTAATCCCAGTTACTTGGGAGGTTGAGGCAGGAGAATCGTTTGAACCCAGGAGGCGGAGGTTGCAGTGAGTTGAGATTGCTCCATTGCACTCCAGGTGTCACTCTGGGTGACAGAGTGAGACTCTATCTCAGAAAAAAAAAAAAAAGAGAGAGAAAATGGGGACATAGAAATGTACAGAGGGAAGAAGCTGTGAAGACACAGGAAGGAGATGGTATCTACAAGCCAAGGAGAGAGACCTCAGAAGACAACAACTCTACTCATACCTTGATCTTGGACTTTCAGCTTCCAGAACTGTAAAAATAAATTTCTGTTGTTTATACAACAGTCTTCTGACCTTGGTCTGTGCTGTTTGTTACAGCAGCCCAAGCTGACTGATACAGTCCCTTACTTATCAGCATATGTTGAGTTCTTTCCAGCACCTATTTCTGGGAACATTTTGCCTGATCAAAGTTTTTTTCTTCTTTCTCTTTATTTTCTTTTACATATTAAAATTTATTCTTTTAAATAAAATTTAAATTTTATTTTCTTTTAAAAATGCATATAAAGATTATTAAATATAGATGTCCTTGGTATGCAGAATAAACTGTAAAACATTTTTCTCATTTGTTTCAAGCGTTTTTGATAAAATAATTAAACATTTCGATGATAGTTAAAGTTTGACCACAAACCTCAGCCCTTTCCTTTTCTCTCTTTCTTTGGAGGCAGTCACTATCAAGGAACTGATATGGATTCTTTCAATCCATGTGTCCATGAACAGCATTTGGTATTGGTTTGTGTGGGTTTTATTTTTTTGCATTCATGATACATATGTTGTGAACTTTGACTCTTATCACTTTCAAACCTCATGTTTGGTACTTCCCAAAGTCTAGCAGGCAAATCATGGTACAAGAGATGTTAACTGGTACAGGACAGGCAAGGCATTAAAGAACACTGAATGGGTCAGGCACGGTGGCTCATGCCTGTAATCCCAGCACTTTGAGAGACTGAGGTGGGAGGATCACTTGAGGCCAGGGGTCCAAGACCAGTCTAGGCAACAAAGGGAGACTACATCTCTACAAAACACACAAAAATTAGCCGGGTATGGTGGCATGTGCCTGTAATCTTAACTACTCAGGAGGCTGTGGTAGGAGGATTGCTGGAGCCTAGGAGTTGGATGTTATAGTGAGCCATGATCACCCACTGCACTCCAGCCTAGGTGATGGAGTAAGACCCTGTCTCCAAACAAACAAACAGACAAAAAAACATTGAGTTGAATAATGACATATTATTCCCTGCAGATTAAGTCTCAGGGGGACTAAGTATTAAACACTTGCTAATTTCCTTCTGTAACAAAGAGGAAGTACAGACTCTAAGCTAGCCAAGTTATCTGGCTAGATTTTCATACCACTGTCATTTTCTATGTGTTTATTTATTTGTTTACTTATTTTTTGAGACAGAGTCTTGTTCTGTTGCCCAGGCTGGAGTGCAGTGGTGTGATCTTGGCTCACTGTAAACCCTATCTCCCAATTCAAGTAATTCTCGTGCCTCAGCCTCCCAAGTCACTGGGGCTACAGGTACCTGCCATCACACCTGGCTAATTTTTACATGTTTAGTAGTTGGTCAGGTTTATCTTGATCTCTTGGCCTAAATTGACCCACCCATCTTTCTTTTTCTTTTTCTTTTTTTGAGACAGAGTTTCGCTCTTGTTGCCTAGGCTGGAGTGCAATGGGGCAATCTCAGCTCACCGCAGCCTCTGCCTCCCAGGTTCAAGCGATTCTCCTGCCTCAGCCTCCCGAGTAGCTGGGATTACAGGCACGTGCCACCACACCTGGCTAATTTCGTATTTTTAGTAGAGACCATGTTGGTCAGGTTGGTCTTGAACTCCCGACCTCAGGTGATCTGTCCACCTTGGCCTCCCAAAGTGCTGGGATTACAGGCACGAGCCACTGCACCCGGCACTGCCTTGGTCTTTCAAAGTGCTGGGATTACAGGCGTGAGCCACTGTGCCTGGCCCATGCATTTATTTTTATGATTACTTTCTACTTAAGATGAATAATATTTGTCTTTCATTTTTGACGCTAGAATAAAGCTACCCTATAAATTTATTAAAGCGTAAAAATTAGCTAGTTTTAAATTTAAAATATTAAGCCAATAATGGTACACATGGCAGGTGAATGTTGAAAATTAGTGAAGGGCATTCATGAATATGATTTTGGGAAAAGCTGATACCTACATTTATTGAGTACTCTGACTGCCACTGGCACTGTAGAATTCTATATGCAATTTGTTGTAATCACACAACAACCCTGAAGAAGGGATGATTAGTCCCCTTTGGCAAATTAGGAAACTGAGGCCCATGGGGGGTGATGTAAGTGGCTGAGCCCACGTTTGAACTCTCTGATCCGAGACTCCTGTGCCTAGGCTACGTGTAATGTCTGAAGTCTTGTCTGTAAGATGAGGCTTAAGGCACACCTGATCCAATGACTTCAAAAGGCTGCCTAGGGGGGCGCATAAGGCAAGGATGCTGTCGTGCTTTGAAACATGTTAGAGTGGCTTCATGGCACATGCTAGTGCAGAAGGATCTGTGCTTGGGTTTGATGCTCTGCTATTGCCTCCTTGAGAATCTTAGTACTTTTTCTTTAGCTGTGTTTGTATTTCAAGTCCAATGGGATAATGCACAGGAGACTTGAAGCCTCATCTCACCTGCGGTCCACCCCCGACTGTCTCCCTGGGATGGGTTCTCTACAGCCCACTCTGGCCTCCCTCTCCCCACCCCAGCTCCATAGTGGTGGCTCCCCTCTGCCCAGAGTGTTGATGGGCCATGTTCCACTACTAGTCATCCTGGCCTGGGTGCAGCCACAGACAGGGCTGGAGTTGGGCATGTTCTGCAGTATCTCACATGTGGCGAGGTTATGTCCCTCCCCAGGGTTGCAATGCTGTGACTTTTGCAGTGGACATCTGTGTATGAGCCTCTCATTCACCCTCACGCCAGGGACCCTGGTACCCTGGCATCAAGTTTGCAACTCCTGGGGAGATCGCCTGTCCTCTACAGGTTGAGGCAGTGGCTCACCCCCAGGAAGGGGAGATCTACTTCCCCACGCCCTGCCAGGCTCCACTTCCCATTTTGCTTTTGGCCTCACAAATGATGTAGTCAGCCCTGAACGCAGTACAAGTATAAGGAAGTGTGTCTGTGTGTGCACCGTGTGTGTCCATGTGGAAAAGCAAGAAGACAAACGGTTAAAGCTCAGGAGGAAGGAAAAGCCTTCTCTTCCCTCGGGACACCTCCAGGGCAGGGGAATCCACAGAGATATAGCAGAGCACACACGACAGATGCCCCAAACAGCAGCTCTCTTCTCCAATCCAGCAACTTGCTATGGGCCTCTGTTTATGCATCAGCAAAATGAGGGGTCTGGGAATGGGATGGAAATGGGAATCTATGGATTCTCTCCCCAGAAAAATGGAGATGTTACGTGTGACTTCAAACCATCACAGCTGCCCCACTGACGTGCCTGTGAAACTCAGTGGTGGGCCCCAGGGGCTCCAGGTTAGGAATCCTGGGACTGGAGGGTCTCTGACGTTCCTCCTGGCATCCAACTGGGCAGGAAGAAGCAAGCCATCTAAGAAGGCTGGCTGAGTGGGTGGGAGACAGGCTCAAGTGTAAAGGCCCCATCAGAGACAGAAGAGAAAAGCTGAGTGAGACCCGTGAAAAGGGCAGAATAATGAAGATGGCAGAGTGTGAAGGTTATAAAAGCCCCCGGGAAACGAGGCAGTCAATTAAAAAGAAAGCAAATGAGGAAAGACAAAGAAAGTCCATCTCCATAGAGCAGAAAATGACAGGTTAGCAACGCTGGCTCATGAGATGTGCGCACTAACAGCCCCTGGGGACCTTACCTGAATTCCATGGCGGGAGTGACAGCTCTGCCAGCTTGCTCTCTGATGGGCCACTGGAAGATTTCTGGGGCCAGCTGGCCAAAGCTCTGGAGGGAGTGAGTGGACACCAGCTTCAAAGAAAGCCACTCCAGGGCCCTGGGGTAAAGGAGTGGAGAATAGAGATTTGAAGTGAGTGAAGAAACAAATGGCATGACAAAACGCTTAAATTCAAGAAAGGAAACCCAGTGTCTGGGGAAATGAGCAGGTAAATGACCCAGACAGTGGAGGCACCAGACACAACATGAGAAGGGCCAGACGGAAAATCGGAGGAATTTCTGATATTCACAGAGATGTGATAAGTGGATGTTTTTGTTTGTGGGAGAAGACATGAAGGCCTGTGTTACACATTTTGTAATTTAATTGCCTAATTTGTGCAAAATTTAAAACTCACACAAAACAGGACCAAATGTTATTCCCGGATACCTAGATTGCAAAAGAAGATTCTGCGAGGAGTGGACCAGGCTGAACACAGGAGTGGAATTATTTTTTCCAGAGCATAGGCCCCCGTGAGAGCCAGAACCACATGTCGGGAAGAGTGTTTGGTCTCAGCCCTGGGTTTAAATCTGTCCTCTGCCACCCTGAGCACTGTGATTGTAGTTATTTAAGTTATTTAAATTGCAGTTTCATTGTTCATCAAAAGGGGAAAGTAATATTTGTCATGCCTGTGCCACAGGATAGTTTACAGGCTCTTATGGAAAAAATGTGTGTGTAATAGCTTTGTAAGCTGTAAATCACTTCAAATGTAAGACATTATTGCTTTGCTCATTTATTTGTTTATTACCAGTCCAAGTACTCCCATTATCCTAGCTAAACACAGTGTTTTCACAAAGTTAAACAAAGTTAAAGTACTGTAATAATTCAGTCCATTCTGTCCTTCATTTTATTACTGTTATCAGGGGAACATGGGCTGGAATGGGGCTTTATCCAGTCATTGTTTCACTTCTTTTTTCTTTTATTGGATCCATCATTCATTCAACACACAGTAACTGAGACCCTGCTGAGGGACAGACATCCCACAGCTCACTAGGGCAATGAAGGCACGTGGCATTGTCTTTCTCGGGGGAGCTTGTTGGCTAGTGAGGGTTTTACATCCCATCAACGGAAAGGAAGGAACTCTCCCCACCTCCATTCACACTGAAGCTCATCTAAGTTCTATTTTAATTTTTGCCAAGCCAAAGCAGATTGTCCTCTGTTTCTAGAAATTAATTTGACGTCTGCCTGGGCCTCTGCTAGCTTTCCTCATTTTAGTTTTCCTGAGACCCGTCAGTTTTCTGCGTGGTGTGTAAATTGGCTTTCGAGACTCACAGGCTTCAGGCTTATTCTCAGAAGTATAGTCTTCATCTTCAGTATGTCTAACCAAACAAATTCCTCACTCCTTACGGCTAAACTACTGAAACCATCCTTGGAAAGACTACTTTTAATTTTTTGATTTGTCACAGCTATGGAATATGATATCCTCTCCTTAAGCTGTAAACTCCTTAAAGACAAAGGCTTGTTTCTCCCAAATTGTCCTAGCCTCTAATTCCCACAGCTCAAAATATGTTGAAGTGCTGGTCATGGGGTCTGTCTTCTCTCTGGGGGAACTGACACTCAGGAAGGATGCATTCACATTTCTCCTTAATCTGCTGCTTCCTTGGGGTGACTCCCCAAGCCAGAGCTGGGAACATGAAAAGCTGAGTCTCAGCCATGGTCATGCCCTCTGGAGGTCAATCACAGCCAGCTGGAGAAGTTCACCCAGGGGCTGTAGGAAGTACTGCCAAGAAGTGGAGGAGTGGAGCATCTGTCCGTGTGGGGCGTGGGTACAGTTCCAGGGGAGGGTGTCATGGGTTTCTTATGGCCACGTACTGTGGAGCACAGCAGAGATGATAATTAAAATGAGAGTTAGGTCTCGATGCCTTCTCTAAACTATTTGCTTAAAAAACAATAATTTCTTAGCAAGGCCCGGTGGCTCACTCCTATAATCCCAGCACTTTGGGAGGCTGAGGTGGGCAGATCACTTGAGGTCAGGAGTTCAAGACTGGCTTGGCCAACGTGGTGAAATCCTGTCTCTACCAAAAATACAAAAATGAGCCAGGCGTGGTGGCACGTGCCTGTAGTCCCAGCAACTTGGGAGGCTGAGACAGGAGAGTCGCTTGAGCCTGGGAGGTAGAGGTTGCAGTGAGCCGAGATCACGCCACTGCATTCCAGCCTGGGCGACACAGTGAGGCTCTGTCTCAAATAAATACATAAATAAACAAACAAACTCACTCACTCACTTTCCTGGTAACATCCGCCATGCCAGCTCCACCCCAATGCATATCTCATCCAACTAAGCCCCTCCCCACAGCTCCCGCCCACGGTTTCCCCCCTTCTCTCTAATCCCTTCCATTGCTGACATCTTGAGGTTTCATTTTTTTTTTCTTTTTTTTCTAAGCAAAGACTCTCCTGCAGCTGGTTCCTTTCCCATGCATGCTCAGGCCCATCTATCCTTCCACTTACCCCAAACACCTGTGCACCAGGAGCTGTTCTTCCCTGGAAAACTCTACCTCCCCATCTCCGGAGACAGAAGGGGCAGCCAGCTTATGGCTCCTCTGTGGTCCCAATTCTGTATTATTTTTCTGCTACCATCAACTAAATGCCTTTTCTTGGTGGTTGTTTCTTGTGGTAAAAATAAACATACCATAAAAATAAGTTGCAGTGGCCATTAACTTGGGTTAAGGGCATGATCGCTCCACAAATATCACAGAGGCTATAGGCAGGAGACCAACAGGGTCTCAGTCCCGGTCGTGGATGACTGGTTCATAGAGACCAAACTGAATTGATATACCATTTCTGAGTGTGACTCTCATGATCCCACGTGGGCAATGCCTCACTCTACCCCATTCCCAAACCCTGCCCCAACCCCAGGCAAGTGACAAACCATCAGAGAGTGAGCGTCTACCCCTCATGATGTCTTACCAATGTGGGAAATGGTGAAAAGGGGCACATGGGCTTCTGGGGTTCAGTGAAGCTCAGCAGATTGGCTTTTGACACTCACAGGCTTTAGGCTTATTCTCAGAAGTATAGTCTTCATCTTCAGTATGTCTGACCAAACAAATTCCTCACTCCTTAGGGCTAAACTACTGAAACCAAATATTTCCTCCACACGCTATTCTTCTGCAACGTATCAATGACCCATCTATTGTTTGGTAGGGTCGTCTTGCTTAACCACTCTCCCCATCACTCAGCTTTTTTTTTTTTTTTAATCGCCTTTATTTCTTTTCTCTACTGTCATGTTTCTTTCTGTCTTTAACCTGTTGGGAAGGAAAATACACCTTTCCTTGAACCTGTTCCATAACCTACTAACCTTCCCTCCACTCGGCAGCGTCTCCCTGGAATTGTGAAGGCTCTTCACCTTGGCATGACCTACCCATTCCTCCTTCCTTTGTGACCTGGTTTCCATTCATGTCACTCTGGTAGTGCCATGGCAAGATCATCACTGCGCCTGATTTTCCAAATCCATTAGCCTTTTCTTGTCCTCATGATATTTTTCTTGACTGTTTGTCTTTTCCCTCACTTTAACCTGTTTGTTATACTTGGCATTGGGTAATATTGTGAAACTCCATTGCGATCACATCACTCTCCTGGTTACAATTTTTTGAGAGCTCCGACTGGTAAAGGGATTAAAGCTGTTTTCCTGATTCACACATTTCGTCTTCCATGGATGACCTCTCGCTTTTCAGCTCGTTTTGCAAGCCCTCCACTACAGGTAGTTGGTCTACTAATGAGCCTCCAACTATCCAATAACCATTTTTGCCTCCTAGAGTTCCCTTAGGCCAAAATGCCCTCATTTCTTCTTCTTACTTTTTTTCATGTCCCCACCCAGGGCAATTTTATCCTCATTTACAAAGTCTTTCCCATTTTCTCCCAACCCTGCTTCCTTATCTAAGCCCTCATGGGCATTCATTGCCTTGGCCTATTCTTTTGTACTTTCATATTTCCTTCTTCAAGTGTGTGCCCTTTCTCTTCAATAAGACAGGGACTGTGTATTACCCTAGGGCCTGATCCATGGCATTCCATGTATGTTTGCTGATGATGACAAAGATAAAATAGAATGTATAAGTCGGCGTCAAAGAAGTCATATACTGCCAGGTGCGGCGGCTCATGCCTGTAATCCCAGCACTTTGGGAGGCCGAGGCAGGTGGATCATGAGGTCAGGAGTTTGAGACCAGCCTGACCAATATGGTGAAACCCCAACTCTCTACTAAAAATACAAAAATTAGCCGGGTGTGGTGGTGGACACCTGTAGTCCCAGCTACTCGGGAGGCTGAGGTAGGAGAATCTCTTGAACCCAGGAGGTGGAGGTTGCAGTGAGCCAAGATCATGCCACTGCACTCCAGCCTGGGTGACAGAGCGAGACTCCGTCTCAAAAAAAAAAAAAAAAAAAGGTCATATACTTGTCCTCCTGCAGCTTAGCCTCTGGCAGATGGAAGACTAAAGAGCTTCTCCCATTAGAGGTGGCTGGAACACAGTTGTGAGGGTGTTATCTTTGGAGCCTCCTCCCTCTTCCCTCCTTGGGCATCACCCCAGGCTCCCACCCTAGGTTTACTCTAGCAGAGCCTGGTCTCAGCCTATTGTTTATGAGTGGTCTCAGCCTATTATCTCTTTGGGGATTTTTGGGAAGGGTGAAAACCAAATTATCTTTTAAAAAACTTTATTTTATTTTATTTTTTGAGGCAGAGTCTCACTCTGTGGCCCAGGCTGGAGTGCAGTGGTGCGATCTCGGCTCACTGCAGCCTCTGCCTCCCAGGTTCAAGCAATTCTTGTCCCTCAACCTCCTGAGTATCTGGGATTACAGGCGCCCACCACAATGCCTGGCTAATTTTTAAATGTTTTTAGTAGAGATGGGGTTTCACCATGTTGGCCAGGCTGGTCTCGAACTCTTGGCCTCAAGTGATTCACCCACCTCAGCCTCTCAGAATGCTGGAATTACAGGTGTGAGCCACCGTGTCTGGCCCCAAATTATCTTTTGACAGGTGTACCCCAAGACCCCAAGAGGGAAAGAAATTTGCCCAAGGCCACTGTGCTAATAAGTGGCAGAGTCAAGACTGGAATTCCCCCCTCTTATATCCCAATCCAGGGGGCGTTTTCACAGACCTGGGTGAAAATTCAACTTCACCCTGTGCGGGAGGAAACAGGAGTCTTCGCATTATCTAGGCAAAGACTACAGCTTTGGAGGCAGCTGGGCCTGTCACTTACTAACTCTTTGACTTTGGGATAATAATTTAATGTTTTAAATCCCAGTTTTCTCATGCATAAAAGTGGGCATAATAGCATCTGTCTCAAAGAGTTATTGTGAGAATTAAATTAGATGGCATATAGAATTTTACATTGGGAGGAGATATGGCATTGTGTTGAGAAAAGACAGGCTTGCGTTTGAACCTTGACTTTGTAATTTCTTGGTAGTATAACCTGGGGGAGTTATTTGACTTCTGAGAGCAGGACCTCAGTTTCCTTATAGGTAAAATGAGGATAATAATAACTATACTTCAATATAGGAATAAAGGAGATAATGTGTATCCAGTGCTCAGCACAGTGCCTGGCACATGGGGAACCTTCTGCTCTTATGGATGATCACACTATGTCAGGCGCATGGCAGACTTCCAGAGAATGTTAGTTTCCGCTTTCCTTCGCAAGCAAATACTATAAACAGGATAATGGGAAACACATTTTAACAACGAGACACAGAGACAGAGAGAGAGAAATGTTTTCTGGGACTTTAGGGCAACTTAGGCAACCACTGTTCCTAATTACCAGCCCTGTTGTGTTATTTGTGTTTGTGCTTCTCTCCTGCACTAACCTATGAGCACCCCCAGGGTGGAGTCATGGCTATTTATCTTTGCTTTCCCAGCAAGCAAAACAGTATCATGTACATAGTGGGTGATCAAAAATGTTTGCCGAATCATTGTCATAATTGGCTTTTTAGGAAAAGTAATGGAACCATGACATGAAAAAGGAAATGCAAAACAACATGAATATGTACTTGGTGGAATATAAATATAAAATAGTAACATCCTAGAGAGCTTTCTGTTTGTCAGGGACTGGGACAACTACCTATGGTTGATGTGTTTAGTCCTGGCCCAAAATCCTACAAGGTGTGTACTATTATTATCCCCATTTTATGAATGAAGAAATTGGGGCACAGAAAGGTTAAGAAGCTTGTTGGAGGTTATATAACTAGTGAGCAGTAGAACTGGATTGGAATCCGGGTGGCTTGGCTGCAGAGCCTGGTCTTCTAACCAGTATTCCGTACTCCCCTCCTTCTTGCTATTAAGCACTAAATTAGCCTCGGGCAGTTGTGAGGGTTAAATGAACGTAAACCACAGTGCTCATCACATAATAGATACCCGGTAACCATTAGCTCCTTACCAAAAAAGTCCCACCTACCCACATAGCTCAGGCCACCAGAGATCTGGCAAGCTTGTAAGGCCAGAGGGATTAATTCTGCACAAGTGTTTGCAATAGTAACAGGGATTCCTTTAAAAAGCAGTTTTGCTGACTAATTGATTAACTGAACTCCCCTTGCACCTTCTACTTCCGTCTCTGCGCCTGTAATCCACACCATCTGGCAGTACGGTTCTTTGTGTGGATATCTGTCTCCCCAACAGGACAGAAGAGATCCGATCATGTCTCATTAATTTTTCCATTTCCTGCCGTGCCTAGGACAGTGCTTGGCACAAAATAAGCGTTCCATAAATAGTTGTGGAATTTTTGAGCTAAATTAAAACTTCACAGTGGAAAAACAGAAATGAAATAGTCCATGAAAAGGCAGAAAGTAATCTGTAGCATCACAGTGCCAATGATTTATAAGATTTGATGCCTCCTTTTCATCAGGCAAATAATATATGTCCATGGTAGGAAAGTGAGAAAATACAGATAAGCAAAGAAGAAAATGTCGAAATTGCCAATGATTCCATTGTTAATACCTTAGTTTATTTCTTTCTAGTTCTCTTTAATGATAGGCAAACTCTTACAGCCTCGGGGTTCAAAGAACGATTCCCTTATAGGCAAATGCTTTTTCTTTTTAGAATAACTTTATGGAGGTGGACTTACATACCATTATGTTCACCCTTAGGGAGTATCCAGTTTGATGACTTTTATTATTTACTTATGTATTTATTTTTGAGACAGCGTCTCAGTCTGTCGCCCAGGCTGGAGTGCAGTGATGCAATCATAGCTCACTGCAGCATCAGACTCCTGGACTCAAGTGATCGTTCCATCTCAGCCTCCTGACTAGCTGGGACTATAGGCTCATACCTCCATGCCTGGCTGACTTAAAAAATTTTTTTTGTAGATAGCATCTCACTATGTTGCCAAGGCTGGTCTCAAACTCCTGGCCTCAAGTGACTCCAAAGTGCTGGGATTGGCTGGGCGCCATGGCTCATGCCTGTAATTCTGGGGCTTTGGGAAGCCAAGGCGGGCGGATCATGAGGTCAGGAGTTTGAGACCATCCTGGCCAACATGACAGAACCCTGTTTCTACTAAAAATACAAAACTTAGCTGCGGGTGGTGGCACATGCCTCCAGTCCCAGCTACTCAGGAGGCTGAGGAAGGACAATGGCTTGCCCTGGGAGGTGGAGCTTGCAGTGAGCCGAGATCATGCCACTGCACTCTAGCCTGGGCAACAGAATGAGACTCCATTTCAAATAAACAAACAAAAAACAAAGTGCTAGGATTACAGATGTGAGCCCCTGTGCCTGGCTGACTTTTCGTATAATAAATTGATACATCTGTGCAACCATCAACTCGATTTAGTTTTCAACTATTTCCATGCCTCCTAATGGGAAAATTTTAAAATTTAAGCATTTTAGATAAGCTTAATAGAAGAGCGCCCTGTAAGCTGAAACCATCTTTCCACAGATTCATATCTGACTTTCCCAGCAAGGTGGAGCACTGTGTGCCAAGACTGGGAGCCAGGAATCCTGGGCGGCTGCGTGTTCTGAATTTCTCCGTGTCCATAGAAAGTGGCTTTACTTCTCTTCGTACATCTTCCTGGGTCCCCATTAGGGAGGCAGAACTTCCCATGTCCTGGCTTATCAGGTAATTTTAATTTTTGCATTACATATTCTTTTCTCTCTACTCTTTTTTTTTTTCCTTTCTCCACTTTCCTCTCCCATCCCCCATGGCTGAGACAGGTTGCAGCAGCTCATCCATTGGGCATCTTTGGGCATCTCTGGGCATACTGTCACTGAGACACCAGCTCCATTTTCTTCCACTCTGATCTTCCTCGATTCTGGTCTCTACCCTGCAATCAGAAGGAGCCTAGTCCAAACCTCATCAGAGCCTGTCACTCCCCTGCTCAAAGCCCTCCCATGGCTTCCCACCCCACCTAGCATAAAATGCAGACTCGTTGGCATGACCTTCAAGATACCTGCCCAGTTCACCAACCTCATCTGCTAGCACTCTCTTCTCTGTTCACTTTCCCTGTCACGCTGGTCTACTTGCAGGTCCTAGAACACGCCACACTTGTTTTCACCCACGGCCTTTGCACTTGCTGCTCTCCTTCATTTCCTTACTTTCTCATTTCACTGGTCTCTGCTCAAATGTCAACTCCTTGGTGGAGGCCTTCCTTGGCTACTGATGGAGTGCAGGACATGCTACCCTTGCAGGAAATGCGCTGTAGCTACAAATGCTACATCTTGTACACCTACACCCCCATGCTCCAAATGCGGAACCTTGGAGGTCACTCTCTGACCTTCTACCCCCCCCCTTTTTTTTTTTTTCTGAGATGGAGTTTCACTCTGTCACCCAGGCTGGAGTGCAGTGGCACGATCTCGGCTCACTGCAACCTCCACCTCCCAGGTTCAAGTGATTATCCTGCCTCAGCCTTCTGAGTAGCTGGCACTACAGGCGCCCACGACCACGCCTGGCTAATTTTTGTATTTTCAGTAGAGATGGGGTTTCATCATGTTGGCCAGGCTGGTCTTGAACTCCTGACCTCATGATCTGCCCGCCTTGGCCTCACAAAGTGCTGGGATTATAGGCATGAGCCACCGTGACCAGCCTCTCCCACCTTTCTGCGTGAGAGCTGGCCATTAAATAATTCCCTGACCTACCTCCCCTGAAAGTAGGTCATAAGACCCTCATGTGATAGGTGTCCTGCCCTATACCCAGAGAAAAGGAATGAAGACAGAGAGATGCCAAGAAGAATCTGAACAAACAGGTCTTGCTAAGACTCCCCCACTTTCTCATCATTAGACCACACCATCTTTGTCCAATCATAATTTACACAACTGTCCATTCTTCATCAAACGTAAGCATAAAAATACAGAGTTTTTTCTGTCTTTGGGTCTTCACTTCTGAGGACTCCTGTGTCACATAAATTTATATTAAATTGGTCCAGTTTTCCCCTTGTTGATTGTTCTTCTGTTACAGGGGAGTCAGCCATGAACCTTGCAGAAGGCGAGGAAAAGCTCTTACTTTTCCTCCTCACACTACTCTGTCTTAGCATGGCCTAGTCTTCCTCCACCATCGCTCCCTACCCATTTGCCTTGCTTGCTATATTCCTTTTTGTAGCAGGATCTGCAGTTATATCATAAGCTCAACATTCATTGAGTGAGTGAGTAATTGGTTAACACACAATTTGCTTTGACTTATGAAGATACATGCATTAAAAACCGTGACCCAGCTGGGTGAGGTGGCTCACACCTGTAATCCTAGTACTTTGGGAGGCCGATGTCGGTGGATCACCTGAGGTCAAGAGTTCAAGACCAGCCTGGCTAACATGGTGAGCCCTCGTCTCTACCAAAAATACAAAAATTAGCCGAGCATGGTGGTGGGTGCCTGTAATCCCATCCCAGGTACTCAGGAGGTAGAGGCAGGAGAATTGCTTGAACCCAGGAGGCGGAGGTTGCAGTGAGCCAAGATCACGCTATTGCACTCCAGCCTGGGCAACAGAGCAAAAATACTCCATCTCAAAAAGAAAAAACAAAGCATGACCTGAAGGATCTGAATATGTGACAGTGCTGTACTTAGAATGTTTGTGTCAATGTTCATGTCCCTTCCAACACTCATGTTGAAACTTCATCCCCAGTGCAACAATATTAAGAGGTGAGGCCTTCTGGAGATGGTTAGGCCCTGAGGGCTCTGACATTTGTATCTTGCAAAAGGGCTTGAGGGGGCAAGTTTGTCCCTTTCACCATGCGAGGACATCGCGTTTGTCCCCTTGGAGGATGCAGCAACAAGGTACCATCTTGGAAGCACAAACTTGGCCCTCACCAGGCACTGAATCTGCCAGCGCCTTGATCTTGGACTTCCCAGCTTCCAGAACTGCAGGAAATACATTTCTATTCTGTAAAAGTTACCCATCCTCAGATATTTTGTTAAAGTAGCACAAAAGGACTAAGACAGATATAGGGTGTAAGAAGAAGGCTTGCACAGGGGAGGTGGTTTCTGGGGTCTGTCTGCCTGGCTTCAGATCCACCACATAATAGCTATTTTCATCTAAAATAAGGTGCTATTTACAGTGCCTACTTCATTCATTTATTATCATAATCATCACTCTGTCAAAATAGGGGCCTAGAATCTCAACGATGCCTCACGACAAGTGGCTTTGGCAGCATGTAAGGAATAACATGGCGGTGGTGTTAGTATTCCTATAGTATAGGGCAGTGGTTCTGAAAGTATGTTTACTAGGTCACCTTCATCAGAAGCTGATGCTCCATCAAGCAGAAACTCTGGGTGGGCCCAGCAATCTGGTTTTGTTTGTTTGTTTGTTTGTTTGTCTGTTTGTTTTTAGACAGAGTTTCACTGTCACCCAGGCTAGAGTGCGATGGTGTGATCTTGGCTCACCGCAACCTCTACCTCCTGGGTTCAAGCGATTCTCCTGTCTTAGCCTCTCAAATAGCTGGAATAACAGGCACGTGCCATCATGCCTGGCTAATTTTGTATTTTGAGTAGAGATGGGGTTTCACCTTGTTGGCCAGGCTAGTCACGAACTCCTGACCTCAAGTGATCCATCTACCTTGGCCTCCCAAAGTGCTGGGATTACAGGCATGAGCCATGGTGCCCGGCCACCAGCAATCTGTTTTAACAAGCCGTTTTGGCTGATTCTGATGCACACTCATGTTTGAGAACCACTTGGATAAGGTAGAAAACTGGTACCTACAGGTCAAGTCAGACTCACAGACATTTTTGCTTGCCCTGCATGATGATTGGACATTTTGAAACTACGTGTCCACGTTTACAATTTTGGAGATTTCACATAAAATCACAGATTTTCAGCTTCTTTGTCTGGAATGTAGTAGTAGCTGCCCCTTGAGACACAGCAAGGATTCTCCAGTTTGCCATATCCCTGCTATGGCCTGTTGTTACACCTAGCAAGGTTTACTTGTTCCCTTTACCTGTCTGCCCCCTGCAACCTGTTACAGAACTCTTTATCATCAAGGTCAATGCTATTCCACAGAAGCCCTTCTTTGCACAGATGAGGAAGCAGAATCCCCACTAGGGAGGTGGCTTGGTTGCCCGTCATGGTCAATTCCAGACAGAACCCAAAGCCAAGTGACTCCCAGATCTGCTTTCTTGAGGAAACTGAGGCCAAGATGGGCCGAGGCATTAGAGCCTCTCAGGGACCCAGTCCTGCCAACCCTGCCCAGGACTTCAGTGTGAAGCCACTGAGACACTTTCAAGGATAAGACTCTGGAGGATGCAGATAATGTCCCTTTTGTCTTGGAGTTTGGGTGTGAGGAGAGGGCCGGTGAGCTGGTGGAGTGGTCTGTTCATTTTCTCAGCTCTCAACCTGACAGAAGGGCAGAGGAGGTGCTGTGTACAGAGGGTTCTGGCTGTCTGCAAGGCCCCGCCCAGATACTGGGCTTTCTCCTGCAAAGCAAGCATCCCCCCGACACTGCCCAGACACTGCCAGGGCAGAAGCTGCAAAGTATGAAGCCAAGGGGTCCCCTGGCTACAGTGATGGTGGCCACAGCTAGGTTGGCTTAATCCTGAGCAAGCTATTCCTGATTTTGTGAGGTTCCAGAGAGTTCCCTCAGTGAGGAGGAGGGCCTTGCAGGGTGAGACGGCCATCCAGGAAAACCTCTTCTGCAGACTGAGCCAGCGGTGTTGCTGAGCTGAGCCCCTGCCTGCCCGAGACATCACTTCCAGCCTTTCCCAGCCTTTCCTTCACCTGCACCCAGGCCGCTTCTCTTCCCCAGCTGGCTCCTGAAGAACATTCCTTGCCTCCTGTTTCGGGGACTCCTCTCCAGGTAGTCTTTCAGTTCTTCCTCTCCTCTTCATCCTCCCTCCAGCTTAATCCCTCTCTCCCCTCAGGAACGTCTTTCCCTCACAACTGACCCCAGGCCTC
The DNA here is from genome assembly GCF_001698545.2 of Rhinopithecus bieti. Taxonomy (NCBI): domain Eukaryota; kingdom Metazoa; phylum Chordata; class Mammalia; order Primates; family Cercopithecidae; genus Rhinopithecus; species Rhinopithecus bieti. Next base: position 616,287 of record NW_016812009.1, read on the forward strand.
TGATTTTGCTGTGTACCTAACCCGGAGCATGCTCTGATGATAAAATGCCAAACCGCATCCCTTGGCCGCCGGCTCTTTTCCTGCCAGCCCCAGCCACCACCAGCATCTGTGGCAGCTCCCGGGCTCCCACCTTGTCTGGCACCCAAAGCACCTTTCTGGCACCCTACAGTGGGAGGGTTGGGGAGGAGAAGCTGGGCTTCCAGGGAGAGAAAGGCCGAGCAGTTCTGATTCTCAGAGGCAGGGAGGGTGAAGGAAGGGGTGAATATAGTGTGAGGAAGGGGAGGAGAGGAAGGGGAGGAGGAGGAGGTGGAGGAGGGGGAAGTGGTGTTTGCTTGAAGGTCAGAGAGGAACTGGAGTGTTGAAAAGCATGAAGCGCAGAATTATGGGGAATGGTGATTTAACCTAAAGCAGTGGTTTCAAATTTCTTGGACTATGACACCCGGTAAGAAACACATTTTACATCACAACCCAGCAAACTACACTATGTGTGTGCACACATGTGTACACACATACACCAGCCTGAAAAATCAAGCTTCACATGAAGATACTTACGCTTACTACATGTGATACACTAATATTTCTATTATATTCTTTTTTCCATATGCTTATCTTTTGTACATAATTATAATAAGTAGTCATTAAACACGAATATGATTGTACCTATTAAAGTGATTTCATAATCCACTAATGATTCATAAACCACAGATTGAAAAACGATAAATATAGGCAGTGAGAATGAATTTATTATTGGCTTCTAAATCTATGAAGGGTGAATAAAAAATAATGATATTTATAAATAATGAAAGCAAATAGACATAGTTCTCAGCAGTTTTACATGCATGATTTTATTCGGTCTTACAAATCTATTAGGTACTATTATTATTCCCATTTTACAAATGAAGGAACACACATGCCAGAGAGTTCATATAACTTTGCTCAAGATGGTAAGTGGCAGAACCAGGATTCAACCCTTCCAGCCTGATGCAACAGCCACGGTCCAATATTCGGACATTCCTGCTGTTAAAGAAAGACATTATTCAATGATATTTGCTAAACCAGAGTAAGGAAGACTTTACTCAGGACTATCCCTATACGTTTAGGGACCACTGCAATAAGGTCTGACAGCAGGGACGAAAGACCAGGCTCACCTGCGCAAGTGGGGATTTGTAGCTAAGGAGCAGGGTGGGGGTCAGTGGACGGAAAATTACTGAGAGTAAACATTAGGGGTAAGGGGGATTCTGGCCAAACAGAGCTAACATGATTCTTGCTGAAGACAGGCCAGGGTGATCAGACAGCACCTGGGGGATGGTGGAGGATGAGGAACCTGATCAGCTAGAAACAGTGTCCAAATCACAAGGATCAGGGACCTTCTTGCTAAACTGATTTAGCAGGGCTCTTTGCTAAAACTGGATTTTACAAGAAAGAATCTCTGAGGAGATTCAGAAGCCGAATTGAAGTTTGTCCCAGCAAAGAATCTTTGTCACTGCACAAGGTGACCTGTACACGTTCATCGAGTCATTCATTCAGAGCTTTGAGCTTGGTGCTCCAGAGTGACAAATGACTGATTGTAGCTCCTGCCACTTGGAGAGCTGTCAGCAGTAAGAGGGAAGCAGATTTGGAACACAGAAGTGCTGACATCACAGAACCTGAGGAATCACAGAGCAGGGGCAGAGATCATCAAAGCCACCCCTCACTTCACAGATGGGAAACTGAGGCCCCAGGACCCGCAGAGCTAGAGGCTGAGCCTGGCATGAACCCAAGAGCTCTAGACAACCAAATCTGTTCTCTTCCCTCCAAGGGCCTCCCTGCAGGGTTATGAGAAGCCAAGAGAGTAAAGAGATATTTGTAGTTGCCATCTGGAGATTCTTGTGGGCAACATCATGAGTTCCTGGAAAGAGAGGTGAGCAAATGCCCAGTTCTGCCCTGCTGTTCCCCAGCACCTGGCACCATGCCAGGCACTCGTTACCTTCTCTGAGCATCACTTATACTGTCCATTTTCTCTTGGTCGTGTGCACCCTCCTCACTGTTCTGTGAGACTCTTCCTGAATTTACCATTCACATCTTATATTTTAGTTAATTCTCATTGCATTTGATATCTTCCCAACAGAGTAGATTCATAAGTACCTTGACAATGTGGAATGTGTCTGCCTTCTATACTACCATCTACTCAACTGCCGAGGACCACGCCTATCTCATAAGCAGATGCTGAATAAATGAATGAATGAATGAATGGGCATTGGGGAACCATATCCTGAACTTCCCAACTGAAGCACTTCTCCTGGATTCTTAGTGGGGAGCTTTGTGCACAGAAGCTGCTCCACACACGCATTCATGTCTGCGTCCTTGGCAGCAAGCAGTAACAACTTACTCATGGATCAGAGTAGGGAGAGCAAGAACCTCAGGGATAACACCACTGAACCTGCAGCTTCGTTTCAGCCTGCACAGAAAATACAACTGCGGCGATTGGGCCAGGGAGGTCCAGCCTTCCTGGATCATCTAAAATGACTGCATGCTTGCTCTTCAGTCCTTTCCTTGCATCTGCATTTCTGAGGTGCCTTTGCCCTCTGGCTTCCAGGTAGCCATGGCTGATTGGAGGAACTGGTAGGTCACTGGAGGGCCACCAGAAGGAGGGGAGAAGCTGGCCATTCCTTCTACTCCGGTCCCTCCACTTCCTGCCTTGTTGGGCAGCAGCTGTGTCTCCTTTGTGGCCCCAGCTCCCGTGGGGGCAGCCCCCACCATTATTCTAGTGTCTGCTAGAATGTACAGTGGCTAAATTTTTAAAATAAAATACAGGCCACCAGTTAAATGTGAATTGCGGATAAACTGGATACTTTTTTTTCTTTTTGGGAGATGGAGTCTCACTCTGTCACCCAGGCTGGAGTGCAGTAGAGTGATCTCAGCTCACTGCAACCTCTGCTTCCCAGGTTCAAGCAATTCTCCTGTCTCAGCCTCCCTAGTAGCTGGGACAACAGGAGTGTGCCATCACACCTGGCTAATTTTTTTGTATTTTTAGTAGAGACAGTGTTTCACGATGTTGGCCAGGCTGGTCTCGAACTCCTGACCTCAGGCGATCCACCCGTCTCTGCCTCCCAAAGTGTTGGGATTACAGGCGGGAGCCACCACGCCCGGCCCAACCAGATACATTTTTATATTACATTTTTGATTATGATAAAGTACACATAACATAAATCTTACCATTTTAATCTTTTTAAATTATACAATTCTGTGGCATTTAATGCATTCTATACTGGCTTTTAAAATACTAGCAATTATTTGTTATTCATTTGAAATTCAGATTTAACCGGTGTCCTGTATTTTATACGGTGACTGTTGCTCCTGGGCTCTGAAAAAGCACCTCTTCTTGTCACCCCTCCAGTCCAAGGAAGTTTTTCTAGTACCTCTGTAACCAATTCCCTCCATTAAAGTCTCTGAATAAGACTTAGCGAGCGAACTCCCTCCCTCCTGCTTCCCTGGCTGGACCCTGACTGTACAGACAATAAGAAGTACCCACCCTCCAATCACCAAGAGCCCAGATATCACAATAATGTCCTGGAGTAAGCTCCCATCCCGCCCAGCCTGCTCCATCATCAACCCCCTTCCTCAGCAGCTCTCAATCCTCCCCTACTTCAGAAAGCAGGCCAGGTGTTTCTGTAATTCTCAGGTGCACCTCCACCCCCTGCCTGGGGCGATTGATTCCATGTGTTTGTCTGCGGGGCCACCCGGCCCCCTCCTGGCCCCCCTACCCGCCTTCCGCCCACCTGCCTTCCTTCCTCACAGCTCCGCTCTCGCCTCGCTGAGCCCTTCCTGTCGCACGTCTGACACGTCCCCTGCGTCTGCGGGCTCTCCTGCTCCCTCCCTGCCCCCTTTCAGACAAGGCAAAGGAAAGAAAAGGGTGGCTCTTGTTGCATTCACTACTTTTATGAATGAATCCAAGAACAAAAACAGCTGGCCCTGCAAACGTACTGCTGAACTGGGGTGCTGTAAAAGGAGATGGAATCCTAGCATTTTGGTTTTGAAAGGGACTTGAGGGGCTAATTAATCTCATTCTTGTACAATACGGGGTGGCTCTCCCAAAATCACAAAAACCAGAAACACGGCGCGAGAGTCATGAACCCATGGAGGTGAACAGTTCAGCCGCTGGAATATAGACAAGTGGTTCCCAAAAGTACTTTACATCCTGAGAGCCTGAGTGTGTAGTGAGATGGACTGGCACAGCGCTACCCCAGGTGCATGTGGCTTGTGCTGTTGGGGTTCTGTGTTGCTGAACCACAATGTGATAAGGATAGAGACAGAGAACATTCAGAAACTTCGGGAATAATCTGACATTGCTGCACCTTCCAATGCCTAATGGTTTTGCTAGTCATTCACTTTGTGATTGTATTTTACACAAGTGTCAGTCTGTGATGAACTAGGGTGCAAAAACGGGTTCTTTGCCAGAGGTGATTTGAAAGGCACTCTTTCGGAGCAGCACTCAGGAGTTGAGTCCAGTTTTGGAAAGAGGATAAATGTCTGGAGGCAAGTGACTTAACCTCTATGGATCTGAGTTTCTCCTCTGTAATATGGGGACAATCTTGACTCTTACCTCGTGGGACTGTTGCAAGAATTCTACAAGTTCACGATGTAAGCACCGTGGGGCACCAGACACACAGTAGCGGGGCGTGTGTGATTATTTGTAGATGCTTCTTGACTTGAGTCGACCAAACCAAGATCACTGTCCACTGACACTCTTTCTGGGAATCTCTGAGGACACAGCTTCTATTCCCACTCGTTGTTGGCTATTATAATTACTGATCTTAAAGTTTGCTTCTTTCCATGGTGACATTTCCATCCTCTCCTCTGTCTTGACTCACGGGACCTACAAGATGAAACCTGGAATCCTTGCATTGGACCTGAGCACTGGGTCCACCCTGGGGCCAGGTTGGAGTTGATGAGGGAAGCCAAGGGCAGTTATGGGGGTCTGAAGAGAAGGTATTAAGCTATGAGAGGGAAGGGCCACAAAATCAGCCACAAAATAGGCATTAAAATGAGGACTCTACAAGGGCAGCAGAAGGCAGACCATGAGAGAGAAATGTGGGACAGTGGGGCGTCATTGTGTTACTGCTAAAGGAGTCCCAGTCCAGACCTCAAGAGAGGGTTCTTGGATTTCATGCAAGAAAGAATTCAGGGTGAGTTCACAGAGTAAAATGAAAGCAAGTTTATTAGAGAGAGAAAGAAACAAAGGAATGGCTACTCCATAGGCAGAATAGCCCCAAGGGCTGCTGGTTGGCTATTCTTATGATTATTTATTGATCATATGCTAAACAAAGGGTGGATTGTTCATGAGTTTTCTGGGAAAACAGGGCAATTCCTGAAACTGAGGATTCCTCCCCTTTTTAGACCACATGGAGTAAGTGCCACATACAATGAGCAGTGAGGACAATCAGAGGTCACTTTCCTTGCCATCTTGGATTCGGTGGGTTATGCTGGCTTCTTTACTGCATCCTGTTTTATCAGCGGTGTCTTTATGACCTGTATCTTGTAACACCAGTCCTGTCAACCTCCTGTCTCGTCCTGTGACTAAGAATGCCTAACCTCCTGGGAATGCAGCTCAGTAGGTCTCAACCTTATTTTACCCAGCCCCTACTCAAGATAGAGTCACTCTGGTTCGAACGCCTCTGAAAACTGCAGCAAGCTGTTGGCTCACTCATAGCATCTTTAAAAAAAAAAAAAAATTATGTTTATTTATTTATTTATTTGATGGAATCTTGCTCTGTCACCCAGGCTGGAGCGCAATGGTGCGATCTTGGCTCACTGCAACCTCCACCTCCCGGGTTCAAACGATTCTCCTGCCTCAGCCTCCCGAGTAGCTGGGATTATAGGCATGTGCCACCACGCCCTGCTAAGTTTTGTATTTTTAGTAGGGATGGGTTTTCGCCATGTTGGCCAGGCTGGTTTCAAACTCCTGACCTTAGGTCATCTGCTTGCCTTGGCCTCCCAAAGTGCTAGTATTACAGGCTTGAGCCACCACATCTGGGCTACAGCATCCTTTAAAGTGTAGGACATGCTTCTTCCTGATATGCGTCTGGAAAGCTGAAGATATTCTCTGATGTCTGATAACCACTATTCATACCTTAACACATCTCCCTCACTCTAGGAGGGAATGTTGTTGCAGACCCTGTCACGTGGTGGACAGGAGACAACACCACACTTTGTCAGCAGGCAGGCAGCTGTGGTCCTCGTTGCACTGGTGTGCCCTGCCTGTGTCTCCCTTTCCTTCGTATACCTCTACTGTTAAAAAAAAAAGTCTATGCAGAGGACTCAGTACCAATCCTATATTCACGTCTAGCTTATCAGCATGCTGGGTGTGCTTTATACTATGTTTTTCTTTTCTTTTTGAATTTCGAATTACTCGCCAACACTTTCAATTTGAGAGAATTCATGGAAAAGTCAGAACTAATTTTGCTTTGAAATGAGCCCCTTTAGCTACCTTGGACCTTCATTCCTGCCAGGCCACAATCAGCTGGAGCTGAGCAGAAGCTGACCCCTTCAGATGTATATGGGCTCTCCCCTTGGCACAGTCCCCACCATTCCCGATGGTCAAGAAGCATCTATGTACGAATCATCACAGCTCTCTGCTTATCTAACTGATTAATATACCCTTTCTGGTATATATAGACATCTGAGTTTGCAAACCCTTGCCTAAACTTTGGACTCTTAAGAAGTCCCTAGGGCTAGGCACAGTGGCTCACGCCTGTAATCCCAACACTTTGGGAAGCCGATGCAGGTGGCTCTCCTGAGGTCAGCAGTTCAAGACCAGTCTGGCCAATATGGTGAAACCCCGTCTCTACTAAAAATACAAAAATTAGCTGGGTGTAGCACCTGTAATCCCAGCTACTCAGGATCTGAGGCAGGAAAATCTCTTGAACCCAGGAGGCAGAGGTTACAGTAAGCTGAGATCGTGCCATTGCACTCCAGCCTGGGTGACAAGAGTGAAATACCATCTCAAAAA
>NW_016812009.1:623502-703962 GCF_001698545.2 Rhinopithecus bieti
AAAAAAAAAAAAAAAAAAAAAAAAAAGTCCCTAATACAATTATTCTCTTAACTAGCTGTTGGGATATGCTCTTTTTCATTTCCATCCTCTACGCCATCCCCTACTCCATTCCTCTGCCCCAATCTCAGCTCAGCTGGCATTACCATTTGTCCAACATTTTTCTTTTCTTTTCTTTTTTTCAAAGAAAGGCTATTTTATTTCCAAAAAAAGTATTCTCTGGGAACAGGGTTAGTCCATTTGGGCCTTCAGTGTTCTGGTGGTGATTTTGTCCTTCTCAGTGATGTGGATTATGTCTCCCATGCCTGATCCTGCATCCCAGTCCACGGGATTCAGCACGGCTTGGGAGATGGTTTCAAACAGGTGTTCTGGATCCATGTTGGGCTCCCAGAGGGACTCACACATTCCGTACATTTGTTCAGCATAGGTGCCACTGACCACAAAGTCATCAGTCACCACGGGGCAGCTGATGAGGTCTAGAGAGCAACTGAAGGGCTTAAAGGTCTTTGGGTCCACACCAGCAATGACTGGCTCAGTGTGGTAGGGGCCAAAATGTTTCTCCTACAAGAGGTTGGCCATCATACTCGTGAAGGTATAAGGTTTGATTTGCTGACCTTCCTTTAACTCATACAAGTTCAGCTGGAACTTGAGGTACTGGGCAACTGTCTGGACATCAGTGACAAGCCCAGCCAGACCGATGTACAGCCGATCACCCATGGGAAAGATCTCCTGGAAGTCCATGGTCACCATCTGGGCCTGAATCCCGAAGTGCCTGTCTTCAACAATGGCCACACAGTTCTTCTGCTTCATGGCCATGATGGCTCCTCCATTATAGGACATAATAGACGTGATTGTGGTGTACGAGGATCCCTCCATTGCCGGAGCAATTCCAGTACTCTGGGTGTAGCCTTCATTCCTGCCCATCATTTCTGACATTTAGACTCTACATAGAGGGTCCTGGGATTTCAGGCCTTTACTCATCCTGCATCCCCTACCTACTTGGATGAATATTAAAATTTACAAAAACAGAGAAAAGTTCTCCAGAATGTCTGGCAGGTGAAAGAAGTTAAATAAATGGAAAGTGTTGTTATTGTTTGTACCATACTCTAGTTCTTCCAAGGACTGGCTTCTAAACCTTTCCTGAACATCTCTCTTCTGATGTCTCCTCTACAACTCGAGATCATGCTCTTGCCACTTCTCCGTGAACATGGTAACTGCTTTCTAACTGGTTTCCCTGACCCTCCTTGGTCCCCTTCAGATCCTTTCTGCCAGCATGGTGATCTCCCTGAAATGCAGTTTTGTCCATGGTACTCTTCTGCTGAAAACCTCTGATGCTGCTCTATTGTTTCAACATGAGAGAGTCTGAGATTCTCGGTAGGACTTAAGGTTTCTCTGTGACTCACACCCTACCTACTGCTCCAGCTCCATTTTTACCTGGACCAGTTTTACCCTGGACTTTCCTAGGAACACAAACTACTGGTGGCTCTGTTTGCCTCCATGCCCTTGGCTGTGCCATTCTGATGGCCTGGAAAGCCCTTCCCAGCCCGTGCAACGTCTTCCTCTAAACTCAGTTCCTGAGTCTCTACCACTTCCCATGCTGAGCAGCTGCCCTGCCACACTGCCCTGGGTGTCCTTAGCACTGCCCATGCCCTGTAATCCTGCATGGCCTGCCTGCTTTGTTGGGGTGTCAGATTTTTGAAGATAAAACTGTATCAATCTAGCTCACTTTTACATCCTTAAAACTCAGCCCACAGTAGGAGCTTAATCAATGCTGATGAATAAATAAATCACATCTCTGATTAGAAAGTAACTTTCCTGGTCCAGTACTATACCTTTCTAAAAAAGAGATGAGTAGGCGATATTGAGCAGAGCTCTCAGGTGTGCAACTCCAAGCTTTGTGAAGCTGGAGGGCTTCTGCTCACTGTTTTCCTAGGGATAGGCTTGGCTAGAAACTCATTTTGCCCCATTCCAGGTTTGAGTACAACGGCGCGATCTTGGCTTACTGCAACCTCTGCCTCCCGGGTTCAAGTGATTCTCCTGCCTCAGCCTCCTGAGTAGCTGGGATTACAGGCATGCATCACCACGTCCGGCTAATTTTTGTATTATTAGTAGAGACAGGGTTTCACCATATTTGACAGGCTGGCATTGAGCTCCCGACCTCAGGTGATCCACCCACCTTGGCTTCCCAAAGTGCTGGGATTACAGGCGAGATCCACAGTGCCTGGTCTGGGTTCTATTTTTCATCACAGTTGCAGTAACCATATGACCTGGACTTTCTGAGGTCAACCATTCTGTCTTTGGCCCTATTACATGCAGCTGCATTGTGAGACCACAGTCCTAATTGGAGGTTTAGGTGCTGTGGCTGCCTTGCCCACAGCTCTGGATCCCCTGCCCTTTTGATTCTATGGAAAAGGGAGATTTGCACAGATCAGATGAGAAGACCATGGGCAGTATGGGGTGGAGAGAATGATGGTGTGTCAGGCATTTATTCAGCACATTGTGCTGTACCAGGCCCTGGTGAGGTTCTGGACACACGGTGGGGAGTGCAGCAGACTCATTCCTTATGTGTAAGGAACTTACCGTTCAGTACAGAAGACACACATTCATCAGAAATTCGCACAAATCAATGTGAAGCTGTAATTATGAGAAGTGTGACAGATCCATGGAGTTGGTAGGGAGAGTTTGATGCAGGGAGGACAGGTCTTCCATGAGAAGACAGTTGAAGGAGGAGTTGAACAGTAAAAGGGGAGGGACTGGAAGAGCTTTTGATGGGGGAACTGGTTGTGGAATGAGGCTTGCCAGGGGCAGAGATCCTATGCAAGACCTTGAAGGCAGGTCTAAGGTGTGGGAGCTTTATCTTAAGAGCCATGGGAAGTCACCGAGGGTTTTGAGCAGGGGTACGAGTTGATCACATTTATGTTGGGAAAAGAATCTTCTCTGGCGACTATCTGGAAAGCAGATTGGGGCAAAGTTTTGCTTTCTCAATAAGAAAGCAGTGAGCAGAAACCTCTTAAGAGTGTTTGCTAGTCATTTCTGCTGCTCCCCTCCCCCTGTAAGCTACACCAGAGCATAGGGAATTGTCCATTTGGTTCACTGATGTATCCCAAGCAACTAAAATTATGTCTGGCATGTAGCAATTGCTTCCAAAATGCATGCATGCTTCAAAAATTCCCAACAGCTTCAGGACAGGTTTACATCAATCTCAGATCCTTGACTGACAGACTAAGGCATCAATCATCTTGATTCATTTGACCAACTTGTACTGGGACCTAGCAAGTGCACAAGAGGAGGATACAAAGGATCCCATTGCCTCAAGGGGACGAGACAACAATCAAGGAAGTGGCAAGTGCAGGATAACAATAAGGGCTCAACTGTCCACAGTGCACAAAATGAGTTCATCAAAAATGGATTTGTTGGACATTCCTTGATCAAGGTCAGGAGAATCTCAGTATCTGTATTAGTTCATTTTCACGCTGCTGATAAAGACATACCCAAGACTGGGAAGAAAAAGAGGTTTAATTGGACTTACAGTTCCACATGGCTGGGGAGTCCTCAGAATCATGGCAGGAGACAAAAGCTACTTCTAACATGGCGGCAGCAAGAGAAAATGACGAGGACACAAAAGTGGAAACCCCTGATAAACCCATCAGATCTCGTGAGACTTACTCACTATCACGAGAATAGCATGGGAAAGATCAGGCCCCCATGATTCAATTACCTTCCCCTGGGTTCCTCCCACAACACGTGGGAATTCTGGGAGATTCAATTGAAGTTGAGATTTGAATGGAGACACAGGCAAACCATATCAGTATCTGCTTTTGGTAAGCTGCATGACCTTGGGCAAGTAGCTGTAACTTCTCAGAGCATCACTTTCCTCACCTGAAAAGTGGAGATAATAAGAGCTGCTTTGTAGGGGTTTTGTGAAGATTAAATGAAGTAATTAAATGAGATCACTTTTGGAAATCACTTTGCTAAGAGGCTGGCACATAGTGGACTACCCAGCCATGCCACTGTTCCCTTCCTCCTCCTCCGTTCTCCTTCTCCTTCCTATTCCTCTTCCACTTCCTCTCTTGTTGTTGCTATTATTATTATTATTATTAGCTATCCAGGCTGCCTGTATTTCTCCAGAAAACCATTCGCCGCCTGTATTTCTCCAGAAAACCATTCCCCATGGTTAAAAAAATCCACCTTGGCCAGGCATAGTGGCTCACGCCTGTAATCCCAGCACTTTCAGAGGCCGAGGCAGGCGGATCACAAGGTCAGGAGACCCAGACCATCCTGGCTAACATGGTGAAATCCCGTCTCTGCTAAAAATACAAAAACATTAGCTGGGCGTGGTGCTGTGCGCCTGTAGTCCCAGCTACTCGAGGTTGGAGAATGGCCTGAACCCAGCAGGTGGAGCTTGCAATGAGCCGAGATCAGGCCACTGCACTCCAGCCTGGGTGACAGAGAGAGACTCTGTCTCAAGAAAAAAAAAAAAAGAAAAAAGAAAAAAGAAAAGAAAAAAAGAAAGAAGGAAAAGAAAAGAGAAAAGAAAAAAAATCCACCCTTGCTTCTACTCTCTCAGAGGTATATAGAGTTGCCCACATGAGAAGCAGCTCAATTATGATTGTTTTGAGCTCACAGTTTTGAACTCACAGTTGAAACCATGTTTGTCATCTCTGTCCTCCATGGATTAATATGTGCAGCCTGTCTCTCCTAATCAGATGTCACTGTGGCCTCTTGTGGTATCCCCTGAGTAGTCACTCTTTCCAGAGAATGGCCACCTCTCCAGCCTTATGGCTACCCTCCTATGGGCCAATTCAAAGGGAGTTTTGCCTACTCCTCATAGCCTATATTTTAAGTCAAATCATTAGAAACAAGCCCTCCAAACTGTGTGGAAAATCTCTCTAGGCATTTTTATGTGAAGTGGAAACAGAAAATCTTACTTTTATAGAAAGATTCCTCTGGGATCTCACTATCTAGTAGAGAAGACTGGGGCAGCCCTGAGGTTTGTGTTACAGGAAAGGCTTAGGAGGGAAAGGCGTCCGCCAGCCTCCTGGGAAGGTCACCTAAATTCCTGCTTAGCATTCAGCGTAGGCTGAGGGCACACCTTCAGGAGACAGGAGCAAACAGACTCCAGCTCCTCTTCCATATTCTTCCAAAGCAGTTTTGGTGAGTACCAGGACCAACTGCTGTTGAAATGCACACCCGCTCACCTCACAATGTGGCCCAGAAGGAACCAGAACCCAATAGGATAGGGGCAGAGTTATAAACAACTCCACTGGCTCCATCACACTGTGCTTATCGCTGCAAATATTGACTCTGGAGGATCAAACAAGTGACCAAAAAAACAATAATATTTTCCCCAGAGAGAAGGTCTTGTTCCAGACAGCCAGGATCAAGTCGAATGGGCAGGCAGTGACAGATGGCACAATGCAAGGTGAAGGTCTCCATGCAAGGGTGCTGCTGTCACGTGGTGGGTCCTCTTGGAACTGCTATGCCCAGGGAAGGAGAGACCAGACTCAGGGTGCCATCAGATGGTCTTAAAGAACACAGGGCATCCCATATCGTGGATCAGATTTTTCAAAGTCAAGAGATTGCTCCAAGAGGCAAATATCCACGGCAAAGACCCAACTCCAGGTTTGGCAAACATTGACCTGAATCCCTTCTTTGGGTCAGATATCCTGCAAGAAACCTCCAAGAATGATTCCACATAATCCTTACAAAAGCCTCATGAACTAGGTGTTCTTATCCCATTTTGCAGATGCAGAAACTGAGGCTCCTAAAGGTGTGATGACTTGCAAAATAGGTCACATTGTAGGTTATCTGGCAGAGCTGGGACAAGGACTCCCCAGTAAGTGCCTCTAAAGTGTGCTGTGCTTGCTCTGGTTGTTTTGAGCTCTGAGTTCTTTTGTGTTACAACTCAAATGCCCCTTACACAGGGAAAGTCCAGAGAGCAGGATTCTGGACAAAGAGCAGGAACTGAGGTCATTGATTGGCTAAGCCTTGGGGTTGTTTACTATTTTGTAAAGATGTGGATAGAAATAATTATTGATTCTGCATTCTGGCTCTTGGGCAGAAGGCACAGTTTTGAAAGTATCGGCAAGATGCCCAATGTTGCACCCTAGCCATGCAGTGTGTTTGTGTGTGGGTGGGTGTGTGGGTGGGTGTATAGGTGGGTGTGGGTGTGTGTCTATTGCAATTGTGGTAGAGGTTTCATTGTGACCCTATAAACCTCCTTTCTGCCCAACCCCCAGACAATGATACCTTAGAGCAAGAGCAAGCTTGTCCAGCCTGCGGCCCAGGATGACTCTGAATGCAGTCCAACATACATTCGTAACCTTTCTTAAAACGTTATGATATTTGTTTGCAATTTTTTTTTTTTTTTTTTTTAGCTCACCAGCTATCATTAGTGTTAGTGTATTTTATGTGTGGCTGAAGACAATTCTTCTTCTTCCAATGTGGCCCAGGGAAGCCAAAAGATTGGGCACCCCTGCCTTAGAGTCCCTCGGCCACTGATTATTATTATATTATAGCAGAGTCACCTCAGACTCCGCTCTACAGAAGGAAAGGGCTGGGTCATAGAAGGAGGCCTTCAGTGGATCAGGCATTCGGGGGATTAGGAGGTGGTGGGAGGATGAAGATAATACCAATGGAGGAAAAAGAGCCATAGAGCACAGAGAAAGAGAGAGAGACAGACCAACCCCAAGATAAGCTACAATGTGACAGGGAGAAACAGCAATGTAAGAGATAGAAATAGTTGCACTGTGACAAGTTGCTGAGAGGAGAGAAACACTTTACAGAAAGTGAGCAAGAGAAGTTTCACTGGAGGCGGCAGTGGGAAAGATTTCAAGTGGGAAGTCAGTGCACATGGAGAGCTGTGGATGAGAGGGGGTGATGGATGGCCGTAGAGAGGACTCGGAGAGACTGTGGGTGCTGGGCACTGTGGGGTACTGCAGAGACATGGTGCTGCTGCTACCCATAGCCCCGAGGCCCTGCCAACCACCAACAGCCTCCAGAAAAACCATTTCCAGCAGGCACCTGTTGTCCACGGCTGAAACCCAAGGGGAATGTGGAGTTCAGATGTGGGAAACAGAAAAAGGATCCCAAAAACACCTTCACGACCGAGGAGACAGAGCTGTGATTTCTAATGCCACCTCCAGGAAGTCCTCCCAGCCCACAATTTAGGCTGCAAGACTGCAGAATTCCCCATGATTCATCTAGAGGCTCATCGTCCCTTTGTGTTGCCTTCATAGCTCTGTAGAATTATAATTAGGGTTATAATTCTCTATAGGCCTTTTTTATTTGTGTTTTTCCTGTGGGTGTGTATTGTTTCTTTTAATAGTCTGTACATTTCTCTACTATTTCTATCTCCTTAGCAGTATCTGGTGCAGGGCTTCTGTTCTTTTGGGTATGTATAACACTCCACTTCTTCCCCTTTAGCAATTTTTTCGTTTACAAAATTCCCAGTTTATTACATCTTATGCCATTCTCCTGGCCATGTTCTTTGTTAAAAATCCCCTTCCTACTTGATAGCTCTTTATACTATCCATTGCCCTCCATGAGGTATTTATTATCTCATGAAGGCAGAGCAGAAGTTATTATTCCTATTTTATAGATGAATGGACTGAGTCTCAGAGACATGTCTATCACTTAACTTGGCCAAAAGATTAAAATATTTTCCACATTGTGTAGCAACATACAGCATACAAGCTGATTTTAGGTGGGATTAGAAGGAAGATCTCTTATTTAAGTTATGTATTTTGTCTTTATGTGTAATAGGAAAACAATATATTAAAGCTGTGTTTTGGGGCATATTATTACTTGCAGTGTTTTTATTTCAATAAAATAAGTGTGACCTTGTGTGGTGGTTCATGCCTGTAATCCCAACACTTTGGGAGTCCCCGGTGGGCGGATCACTTGAGGTCAGAAGTTGGAGACCAGCCCGGTTAACATGGTGAAACCCCGTATCTACTAAAAATACAAAAAATTAGCCAGGTGTGGTGGTGGGCGCCTGTAATCCCATCTACTCGGTAGGTTGAGGCAGGAGAATCGCTTGAATCCGGGAGGTGGAGGTTGCAGAGAGCCGAGATCATGCCACTGTACTCCAGCCTGGGTGACAGTGCGAGATGCAGTCTCAGGAAAAAAAAAAAAGAAAAAAAATTAGCCGGCCTTGGTGGCATGTGCCTGTAATCTCATTTACTCGGGAGGCTGAGACAAGAGAATCGCTTGAACACTGGGGGCAGAGGTTTCAGTGAGCCGAGATCACACCCCTGCACTCCAGCTTGGGTGACAGAGCAAGACTTTGTCTCTAAATAAATAAATAAATGAGTGATTTAAACATAAATATTAGAGAAATAATAATCGAAAGATATTCGGTGGTTCAAAGATAACGCACGGAGTAGGAAGAAGTTCTTGAATAGCTGATGTTTGGGAAATACTGCTTGGTGTCAGCCCTGAACACAATGGTGCTGAATTGTGTTTTCCTCCCTGGCCACAGTCGGGATGAAAAGGCGGGAATGCCAAATAGAATGGCTGTTGCTTTGGGAGTTACAGGATCATCCAGTGGCCCTCCGGGGTGAGCTTCTTTTCCTCAGGCTGCGATTCTTCCACCTATGCAAAAGAGAATCACCAAGACTGCTCACTTGGTGGCATAGCAGGAGAATGAGAATACAGTAACCTCTCTACCATAGGCAAAGCCAGGCAGGAGGGTTGTGGGGAGATGGATGAGACGGGTGAGAGGACGGGGGTACAGGAATCAGAGAATACCAGTCTCTGCCCTCACTGAGCTTTCAGTGTCATCAGGGAGAGGGAGGTAGGGCACAAAAAGAAACACAAAGCAACCTAAACTCAGATCTTAGGACAGCTTTGAGGGGGGCTCCACACCTGGTGTTAGGAGTGAGAAACAGGCTAGATGAAGTTTGCCTCACCTTCAGGAAGGTGCTCTGCAAGGACTGAATCAGGAATCATTTTAGAAGAGAGTCTTCCTCCTACAAAGCATGTTTCTAATCCCCAAACTGCCCTATAAAGAGTCTCCAAATTGAGGGTTCTACTTCTCCCCTAGGGAGGGATTCTTTGCTACCTCCACCCCGCAATGGCTGTTTCCAAACTGGATTATTTCATCATTTCCCCCTATTCCTTCCCCTATTCTCCCTCTGTCTTGGTAGAGCAGTAACAGCCTCACCACCTGGCTTCTGATTAGAAACGAGAGGCAGCGGTTTAATCACAGAGCAACAGAGCAACAGAGAAACAAGGCCTGTCTGTGAAATTGCAGCGTGTAGTCTATACATCCTTCTCCCAGGCGGAAAAGAGTTGGGGAGGCAGAAGGGTGCAGTTCAAACTCATTTCTCACCACCATCCAGCAGCAATTTCATCAGAAATCAGATGTGCCTACAGCAACTTCTTGCTTTCCATGACGTGACTCTCTGCTGAGGCAAGAGATTTCCTGGAAAGGGGAGTTAGGACAATGAGCGTCTGCTGCATTGAGGTAAGGGAGTGAGGAGACTGGGAAGGGGAGAGGGCTGTGTGCACAGCTGGGCACACAGGGTCTGTAGCCTGCATTGCAGTACGTCTCTGCGGGGTGTGTGTGTGTTTTGTGTGTGTGTGTGTGTGGTGTGTCTATGGGGCAGGCTGGTGTCTGTGGGGCGTAAAGACAAGCTGATCAGTGAGCTTGTAATTTCCCATTGCCAGGCCCTTGGAAATGCTGGCTGGGTGGCTTCCCATCCTTTATTTGTTTAGCTTTGCCTGCTACTCAGTGGCCTCAGGAGGGTGAGGGTGGGGGGTAATGGGGAGACGAGATAATTGTGGGGGCCTGGACGAGTTTGCTCAGACAGTATTGTGTGGCTGAGACCATTGAGCTAGTGAAAGAGAGAGAGAAACCACCAAGTACAATAATACCAAAAGTAAACATGAAGGCCGGGCACAGTGGCTCATGCCTGTAATCCCAACACTTTGAGAGGCCGAGGTGGGTGGATCACCTGAGGTCAGGAGTTCCAGACCAGCCTGGCCAACATGATGAAATCCTGTCTCTACTAAAAATACAAAAATTAGCCGGGCATGATGGTGTGTGCCTGCAATCCCAGCTACTAGGGGGGTCTGTGGTAGGAGGATTGCTTAAACCTGGGAGGCGGAGGTTGCAGTGAGCCGAGATCATGCCACTGCACTCCAGCCTGGGCAACAGAGCGAGACTCCATTTCAAAAAAAAAAAATTAAATTAAATTAAATAACAAGTAAAAAAGTAGACACGAAGACTCCAAAACAAGGATCTGTTAGTGTTGAGAGGAGCTGAAGGTGGCAAATGTGCCGTCTTTGTCCAAGTCGCTGGCTAGGGAATGGGGCGAACAGGGATTTGCTTAGAGGGGAGGGGGGAGCCAGCAGACAGATTTAGGATTAAGAAGTCTGCTGCGTTTCAGGAGCTCCCCCACTGGAATAAGATGGGCTGTTGTTTGCCAGGCCTGAAAGGTTTATTTAACGATTCCAGATAGAATATCGCCAAACAGATGTAGTCTTGTTCCTCGAAAGAAAAGCTGCAGCAGGAAGCGGGGGCGGGCCGTCCAGTGGAGGCCGCAGCGCCGCTCGCATTGTCCACAGATGCTGCACTCTGCTTGAAGCCTTTCCCAGGCCCGTTCTCGCGGCATCTGCTTTGCTTCCTTCTGCCGCCTGTCTCTCTTCCTTTCTCCAAGAATTCTCAGGGTGCACGTCTGAATCTTGTCCTGACTGAACAGAGAGGGCCTGCCAGGGCCTGGCCAGGGCTGGGTTGAGATTCTCCTCTGGGGACGCTGGGGACTGGGAACACCTCACCCTGGGATCCTGGGAGGGAGTGGGGACCCTCGTAAAAAACTTGACATTTGTGGAGCTGGCCTTTCTCACAGGCATTCTAGGGCTTTCTTGGGGTTACGCGGATGGCTGCTCTAATGGGGGTCGGTTGGATGCAGGCTGGGAAGTGATCCTTCAGGCCCTATGTTATCTCTTGGGCATGGAAGCCTTTGAAAATCTGCTCTCTGAAACTGAGGAAGCCCTTGAGCAGGGGTGGACCAGCTACAGCCTGTAAGCTAATTCTGGCCGCCATCTGTTCTTGTAAATAAAATTTTATTGGAACACAGCCTGCTCATTTGTTTAAATATTGCCCTTAGCTGCTTTTGGGATATAATGGCAGAGCTGAGTCCTTGCGACCCCATGAAGCCTTCAAAGCTTAAAATATTTACCACAGTGCCCTTTACAGCAAAAGTTTGCCAACTTCTCATCTAGAAAATTCTGGCTGAGGGATGCTTTGCTCAACACCCCTTTCTGTCAGATGCAAAAGACCCCCGTCCTGAGCCATCAAGGATTTCCACAACTCCTTGACCCCAATGCAACCCTCCAAAAGGGGAGGGTTGTTTGTAATGTGTTTAATGGGAACCGCCTCTACCCAAGGCTTGGAGCTCTGTCTATAGTGCTCTTTGTAAAACTGTGAGCCCCAGAAGCTGTGCAGGACTCCTAGCCTGGTAGAGGGTTGACTCATTTATCCAAATTGGCCTGCCTCTGGAGAGCAGCAGTTGGCCCTTGCTTCCCAGGGAATGCCCAGCAGTCGGAGGAGACAAGGGTGAGTGGAGTTGCCCCTCAACTCCTTGGAACAAGGTCTGGCTTCTATGCAGATGTCCCGTCAGTGAGGAAGTGTGGCTGCTGTGCCAATTACGCTTTCCAAAGATGGCCTCCACAATATCTCTGTCCCACTCGTTATTTCTCCACCCCCTTGAACATGGGCTGACCTTCCGTGTGTCTAGTAGGATGTAGGGGAAGTGATGCTGTGGGACTTCTCAATGCCAAAAGGACTTATAACTTCTGGGGCCAAGCATGGTGGCTCACGCCTGTAATCCCAGCAACTTGGGAGACCGAGGAGGGTGGATCACCTGAGGTCAGGTGTTCAAGGCCAGCCTGGTCAATGTGGTGAAACCCTATCTCTACTAAAAATACAAAAATTAGCTGGGCATGATGGCACATACCCGTAATCCCAGCTACTCAGGAGGCTGAGGCAGGAGAATTGCTTGAATCTGGGAGGCAGAGGTTGCAGTGAGCCGAGATTGTGCCACTGCACTCTAGCCTGGGTGAGACTCCAGCTCAAAAAAAAAAAAAAAAAAAAGACTTGCAACTTCCATCTGGTCTCTTGGAGCACTCACTCTTGGGATACTCCCTCTCAAAACCCAGACCCAGCCACCATGCTCTGAGCCGCCTGAGCCACAGGAGAAGCCAGGTGCAGGTGCTGTCGTTGACCAGCCAGCTCAGCTCGCAGCCAGCAGCCAGCACCCATTGCCCCCAGGGGAGTGCGCAGCCCTCTTGGGTGTCAGCTGAGCTGGGCTTTCAGATGATGACTCCAGTCCCAGACACCATCTGCTATAACCACATGAAAGAGCCCACATGAGAACAGCCCAGCTGAATCCAGTCAACCCACAGAACCACAAGAAGTAAAATAAATGGCTGTTTCAAGACTTGAACTTTGGGATGGTTTGTTATACGGGAAAGATCATGAGAACAAGGCAATGGCAGTGTGAGCTGTGAGCAGAATAGGGGATGAGGCTGGCCATCTGGTTAGTCCCAGGTGGGGTTCCATTGCTTTGGTCTGGAAAGCTTCTTCTAGTAGTAGAATATTTGGACTTTTCCCTCCTGTGCCTTGGTATCTCCTTTTTAAAGGGGAATCATCATAAACTCCCTACCTACAAAATATAAATCAAGAAGGGATTTTTTTTTTTTTTTGAGCCTACAACATGCCAGGTGCTGAGCTCACAGTATCTTCACAACTACCCTTTGAGGTAGACATTATTGTTCACATTAAAGATAAGGAAACAGAGGCTCAGAAAAGTCAGATGACTGGCTTGAACTCACCCAACAAGCAAGTGGCAACGTCAGGATGCAAACTCAGATCTATTGTTGCATGTTTGAATATTAATTGAAACTGACAATTTCTATTGCTACTGGAAAAACATCCTACAAAATAAATGTGATAAATAATACTTACATAGTACTTAAATATTTTAGACGTTGTTTTTAAGTCTTAAGTCCCTAAAATATTGTTATTTATATGCTCACAACAACCCTATGAGGTAGGGATTATCAGTGTCTCCATTTTATAGATGAGGAAACTAATACACAGAGAGGTTAAGAACCTTGGCTGGATGGGCCAGGCGGGGTGGCTCACGCCTGTAATCCCAGCACTTTGGGAGGCCAAGGTGGGCAGATCACCTTAGGTCAGGAGTTCAAGACCAGCCTGGCCAACATGGTGAAACCCCGTCTCTACTAGAAACATAAAAATCAGTCAGGCGTGGTGGGACACGCTTGTAGTCCCAGCTACTTGGGAGGCTGAGGCAGGAGAATCACTTGAACCCAGGTGGTGAAGGTTTCAGTGAGCCGAGATCACACCACTGTACTCCAGCCTGGGTGACAAAGCAGGACTCCATCTCAAAAAAAAAAAAAGAAACTTGCCCGAGTTTACACAGCTAGTAAATGGTTGCATTAGTCAGGATAGACTAGCCTATACTACAATAACAACCTTCTCAAATCTTAATGGCTTAAAACAACAGAGGTTTAATTCACACTCATTAGCTATTCAAGGCAGGAGGCTCTAATCTCTAATCCATACAGTCACTCAGGATCCAGGCTAGTGGAGACTCTGCCATATTGCAGCCTCACCATTTAAAACATGAAGAAGACAGAAACTGAGGAGTCATGTAGGTTTTGTTCCGTTGCCTCAGACTAGGACTGACACGTCACTTCATCTCACTCACAGCTCACTGCCCACAGCTAGTCACTTGTGACTGTGCGAGCTAAGCTTCTGTGTGTGAAGGAAGGAAAAGAGAATGGGATAAAGGTGAACATCAGCAGGCTCCACCGCAGTAGTGTGAACCAAGACTTGAGCTAGGTCATGCGGCTTCAAAATCCTTGCTCTTAATCACACCAAACTGCCTCTGTGAATCATCATTTCCTTCATCCAGTGCCCAAGAACATGCAGTCCAATACCCTCATCCTTCAGAAGAACTTGAGTAAACTCAAGAGAAATTGAGTAGAGTGCCACAGCATGCCCAAGGCCACACACCCTGAGGTTGGCAGTAGGTTCTGAGTTAGAGTTGCCATTTCTTGGCTCCTTTGGAAGTAGTGGAAAGGTAAGGTTTTGACATACTAGTTGGATGACCATGGGCAGGTCACTTAAATTGTCTAAGCATCATTTGACATTTGTAAGAATTAAATGAAATAGCACCTGTAAAAGTATCTGCATGGACTTAGCGGTGCTAGTTTTGTTCCTTTTTTCCTGTTGTCACTGCACTTCCCTGCCTGTTACCCAGGTCATGCAGACCAGCCAGGCCTTCGACTTAAGAGTGCGGATAAGATTCCAAACCCTGTGGCTGGTTTCCATCCTTTCTTCCAGGCTTCCGAGGACCCTTGTGCTCTGGTTTCTTCTATTTCTTTTCTGTTACTTTTCTGTTACTCTTGAGCACACTTGCTGGAAGCAATATGCATCTACTTCTCCCTCTCTTTCCTCATTACACTTTGGGGAACAACTCCAATCCCTTCCAACCAAGTAGTCCTTTGAATTTCTCCTTCCTCTGCAAACATCTTCCCATCTTTACAGAGGGAGGGACGTAGTGCTTTCCTGACCTCACCCTAAGGAACTCTAAACATCATACCCTACTCCTGCAACATGCCAAAAGACATGGGCGCCTCTCATTTGCCTAACGCAATCATAATGGCAGGACTGTCTCTGGCTGAGGGTTGTATACCAGCAGTGGGTTAAGGATTTCACCTTGTTTTATTTACTCTTATTTAAAATTTTTGTTATTTTTTAAAATTAGAGGCTGGGCGCGGTGGCTCACTCCTGTAATCCCAGCACTTTAGGAGGCCAAGGCGGGTGGATTACAAGGTCAGGAGATCGAGACCATCCTGGCTAACACAGTGAGACCCCGTCTCTACTAAAGAATACAAAAAATTAGCTGGGTGTAGTGGCGAGCGCCTATAGTCCCAGCTACTTGGGAGGCTGAGGCAGGAGAATGGCGTGAACGCAGGAGGCAGAGGTTGCAGTAAGTCAAGATCATGCCACTGCACTCCAGCCTGGGCGACAGAGCGAGACTCCATCTCAAAAAAATAAAAAAAAATAAATAAAATAAAAATAAATAAATAAAATAAAATAAAATAAAATTAGAGACAGGGTCTCATTCTGTTACCCAAGATGGAGTGCAGTGCTGCAGTCCTAGCTCACCATAACCTTGAATCCCCGAGCTCAAGCATCCTCCTACATCAGCCTCCTGGGTGGCTAGGACTACAGGCACCCTCCACAATCCCTGGACAATTTTTTAATTTTAATTTTTTGTAGAGATGGGGTCTCACTGTGTTGCCCNGGCGTGAACGCAGGAGGCAGAGGTTGCAGTAAGTCAAGATCATGCCACTGCACTCCAGCCTGGGCGACAAAACGAGAATCCATCACAAAATAAAAAAAAATAAATAAAATAAAATAAATAAATAAAATAAAATAAAATAAAATTAGAGACAGGGTCTCATTCTGTTACCCAAGATGGAGTGCAGTGCTGCAGTCCTAGCTCACCATAACCTTGAATCCCCGAGCTCAAGCATCCTCCTACATCAGCCTCCTGGGTGGCTAGGACTACAGGCACCCTCCACAATCCCTGGACAATTTTTTAATTTTAATTTTTTGTAGAGATGGGGTCTCACTGTGTTGCCCAGGCTGATCTTGAACTCCTGGCCTCAAGCAATTCTGCCTTGGCCTCCAGGATTGTTGAGATTATTGGTTGAGCCATTGTGCCAAGCCTAATTTACTCTGTTTTGTTGTTGTTGTTGTTGTTGTTTTGAGACAGAGTTTTGCTCTTATTTCCCAGGCTGGAGTATAGTGGCATGATCTTGGCTCACTGCAACCTCTGCCTCCAGGGTTCAAGTGATTCTCCTGCCTCAGCCTCCCCAGTAGCTGGGATTACAGGCGTGCACCACCACGCCTGGCTAATTTTGTATTTTTAGTAGAGATGGGGTCTTACCATGTTGGTCAGGCTGGTCTTGAACTCATGACCTCAAGTGATCCACTTACCTCAACCTCCCAAACTGCTGGGATTACAGGCATGAACCACAGTGCCTAGCCTAATTTACTCTTTGCAACAAGTCTCTGAAACAGGTACTATTATCACCCCTTATTACAGATGAGGAAACGGGCTGAGAGAGGTTAAATAACTGGCTCCAAATTACATAGCCAGTAAGCAGAGGAGGTGGACATGAATCTAGGCAGTTTGGTCCCAAGGCCCTTTCTCTGCTTAACTCCTACCTGCCTCCAGGGTCCACATTCTATTCTGCTTCTTTTCTTTTGTGTCCTTTCCATTTGGTCGCTGTGGAGTCATCCAACCTGATCAGCAACTTCTAGATGGCAGGGCTACACAAAGCCTAACCTATCATCTGGGAGGAGGCACTTGGTTAAGATTTTCTGAAGACAAAGATGATGACAGTGATCGATTGCGTGGTTGACCTCCACTTGATGCTTGTTCAGAAAATCACCACAAAGCACATTTTCCATTCTTCATCTTTTCCGTAATGATGTTCCCCAGATTTCCATTAGGGAGTGTCTTTCCAAGGATCTGGGTCAGAAAAGCCAGAGGTCCTCACCCCTGTTCATTTTGTTTCAGGGTTCACCAAGGAGGAGGCTATGCTGGTCTTTGGCAAATCCCAGGGGAATGTATAAAAACTAGAGGACATTTCCTCTGCTCAAGCAATGCTCTTATCCTTTTGTGCTTCTTCCCTTCCTCTCGAAACAACAAGTAAAACTCAAACTCAAAACTCCCCCATGAACAAAAAAGTATATGAGCCATCCATGGTGGCATGTGCCTGTAATCCCAGGTACTTGGGAGGCTGAGGCAGGGGGATCACTTGAGCCTAGGAGGTTGAGGCTACAAAGTGCTATGACTGTGCCTGTGAATAACCACTGCACTCCAGCCAGAGTGACATATAATAACCCCATCTTTAAAAACAAGTATGATGGCTGGGCATGGTGGCTCACACCTATAATCGTACCTAGACATGGAATTTCTGGGTCATAGGGTACACATGTGTTCAGCTTTAGTAGACAGAGCCAAAAAGTTTTACCAAGTAAATGTATGAACGTATACTCCTATCAGCAGTACCTGGGGTTCCACTTGCTTCCTATCCTTGCCAACAATTGGCACTTTCCATCTTTTTTTTTTTTTTTTTTTGAGACGGAGTCTCGCTCTGTCGCCCAGGCTGGAGTGCAGTGGCGCAATCTCGGCTCACTGCAAGCTCCACCTCCCGGGTTCACGCCATTCTCCTGCCTCAGCCTCCCGAGTAGCTGGGACTACAGGCGCCCGCCACCATGCCCGGCTAATTTTTTGTATTTTTAGTAGAGACGGGGTTTCACTGAGTTAGCCAGGATGGTCTCGATCTCCTGACCTTGGGATCCACCTGCCTCGGCCTCCCAAAGTGCTGGGATTACAGGCGTGAGCACTTTCCATCTTTTCTCAATTTACCAGTTCTGGTTGAACACCTTCTTTATTCACAGTGGGCTATTCACAGTGGGGTTTATATATGTATGATAAAATAGGAGGAATTTTTAAAATATAATTTCAACTTTTATTTTAGATTCACGGGGTGCATGTGCAGGTTTATTATATGTGTTGTGACGTGATGCTGAGGTTTGAGGTATGAATGATTCCATCACCCAGGTAGTGAGCCTGGTAGCCAACAGTTAGTTTTCAACCCTTTCCCCTCTGTCCCTCTCCATCTAGTAGCCCCCATTGTCTGTTGTTGCCATCTTTACATCTATGAGTACCCAGTGTTTAACTCCCACTTATAAGTGAGAACATGTGGTATTTTCTGTTTCTGTGTTAATTCACTTGGGATAATGGCTTCCAGCTGCACCCATGTTGCTGAAAAGGACATGATTTCATCCTTTTTTTTTTAATGGCTGCGTAGTATTCCATGGTGCATATATACCACATTTTCTTTATTCAGTCCACCACTGATGGGCACCTAGGTCGACTCCATGTCTTTGCTATGGTGAATAGTGCTGCAGTGAACATATGAGTACATGTGTCTTTTTGGTAAGATAATTTATTTTCTTTTAGCTATATACCCAGTAATGTGATTGCTGGGTCGAATGGTAGTTCTGAGTACCTTGAGAAATCTCCAAACTGCTTTCTACAGTAGCTGACCTAATTTATATTCCCACCAACAGTGTGTAAGTGTTCCCTTTCCTTTGCAGCCTTGCCAACATCTGTTGTTTTGTTGACTTTTTAATAATAGCTATTCTGACTAGTGTGAAATGGTATCTCATTGTGGTTTTGATTTGCATTTCTCTGATGATTAGTGTTGTTAAGCATGTTTTCCTATGTTTATTGGCCACTTGTATGTCTTCTTTTGAGAAGTGGCTGATCATGTTCTTTGCCCACTTTTTAATGGAGTTATTTGCTTTTCTGCTTGTTGAATTGTTTCTGGACATTAAACCTCTATCAGGTGCATAATTTGGAAATATTTTCTTCCATTCTGTAGGTTGTCTGTTTACTCTGCTGATAGCTTATTTTGCTTTGCCCAAGCTTTTCAGTTTAATTAGGTCCCACTTGTCAATTTTTGTTTTTGTTGCTGTTGCTTTTGAGGAGTCATAAATTCTTTCCCAAGGCTGACGTCCAGAATGGTGTTTCCTAGGCTTTCTTCTAGAATTGTTATAGTTGGAGGTCTTATACTTAAATATTTAATCTATCTTGAGTTCAATTTTGTATATGGTGAGACGTAAGGCTCCAGTTTCATTCTTCTGCGTACGGCTAGCTAGCTATCCCAGCACTATTTATTGAATAGGTACTTTCCCCACTGCTTATTTTTCTCAACTTTGTAACATTATGTCTGGGTTTTCTACTCTGTTCCATTGGTCTATGTGTCTGTTTTTGTATTAGTGTCATGCTGTTTTGGCTCCTGTAGCCTTATAGTATAGTTTGAAGTCAGGTAATGTGATGCCTCTGACTCTGTTCTTTTTGCTTTAGGATTGCTTTGTCTGTTTGCACTCTTTTTTGGTTCACATGAAAAATACAACAATTAGCCGGCCATGGTGGTGGACACTTGTAATCCTAGCTACTCTGGAGGCTGAGGGAGGAGAAGTGCTTGAGCCTGGGAGGTGGAGGTTACAGTGAGCCGAGATCGCACCATTGCACTCCAGCCTGGGCAACAGAGCGAGACTCTGTCTCAAAAAACAAAACAAAACAAAAAACCCTGCTTATTGTAAGTTTTCATTTATGTGAAAACTCATCCACACCAGTAGAAGTCAGGACAATGTTTATTCTTGCAGGACATAGGAATAATAACCAGCAGGGGCATGAAAGGGTTTCCACATGCTGTTAATATTCTTTTCTTTATTATTAATTTATTTAGACAGCATCTCACTCTGCCATCCAGGCTGGAGTGCAGTGGCATAATTACAGCTCACTGCAGCCTTGACCTCCTGGGCTCAAATGACTTTCCCACCTCAGCCTCCTAAGTAGCTGCGACTACAGGCATGCACCACCAAGCCTGACTTATTTATTTTATTTTATTTTATTTTTTTGTAGAGACAGGGTTTTACCATGTTGCCTAGGCTGGTCTTGAACTCCTGGGCTCAAGTGATCAGCCACCCAAAATGTTGAGATTACAGGCGTGAGCCACTGTGCCTGGCCAATGTTCTTTTTGATCTGGGAGCTGGTTATATGGTGCCGTCAATTTTTGGATATTTATCTAGTTTATCTACTTTTTTTTGCATGTGTATTTTAACAAAATATTTTTTAAAAACATTCCTCTCCTGATGACTTGGAGAAAATCTCAGCTTGGGTCGACTTAACTTGAATGCTTCTTTTAGATTGTCTCATCTTTCTTAACTTGGGGAGAGTTTACCAGCTTCAGAAGTTTCAGCAGGTAACAGTATCCAGCTCAAATCAAATAACATTGTTTTGTTTTCATTGTGTTTATTTTTATGGTTACCATCTATAGATGACCATCAATACTGCATTTCCATTTATGGTAGTGATACAAAGTTCCTTTTAAAAACGATCGTAACCAAAAAAAAAGTGAATTGCCTTACTTTAAAAAATTATGTAAATAATAGTACAGATGGTACCTAGTTACAGTAAACCATGTAAGGGTGGGGTTCATAAAACATGGTTGAGATGGAAAAAGGCAGGGATTAAGGGGAAGGGAGAAAACCAGTCTTAGCCTGTCCCCATCTCTCAGCCAGTCCTCACCGCTGGGCACAGACAGGCTCTGAAGCCTGAGGACATACCTTTGCAGAGGACTCATGAGAAATCTAAAGTGAAGAATGCTCCAGGAACAATGGGATGGGCAAAGCAAGAGACACGGAGCAGAGAACCTGGATTCACTCAACAAATATTCTTTGAGCATCTCTGTGCAGGCATTGTTCTAGCCCTGGGCCTACAGTAATAAGCAAAATGGTTAAGTTGTAGGCCAGCCAGTAACCAGCTCTGGGTCCTGGGCTGAGTCCTGCTACTTCTTTAGGCTTCAATGGATTGAGGATGCTCTGTGATTCAAGCCTCCGTAGCAGCTGGCCTGGCTCAGGAGAGGTTAGGAAAAGCTTTAAAAAGATGGGATTATTTTGTTGTGTGTTTGTGTGTATTTAGGGTGGGGAAGGGTAAAACTGGCCATTAATCTGGGAACTAGGAGAAAAGAATTGGGTGTGGCCTTCAGGCTCATTAGAAAGTGAAATCTCATTGAGTACTTTGCATTTGTCAAGTCAGCATCACTTTGCCTGCTCATCTCCACTGCTCTTGGCTAAAAGATCAAGAACTTTAAAAGGAGGTGGAAAGAGAATGAATCTCAAAAGGTAAGTGAGCAGCTGCATGTGAAAGAAAGAAAGAAAGAAAGAATGAATGAATGAATGAATGAATGCCAGCCACTCTTAGCCTCTTAATAGACTCATCACAGCCTTTCATCCCCAGCTCCTGAGCATTGCAATTAAGACAGAAAGAGAATGAGGGGCCCTGCCAGGAATATTTTGAGAGATTGTACTTTTCATTTACTCAACAAATATTTATTGAGTGCCTACCTAGTGCCAGGCAGTATTTAGAACTGTGGGCTGTCCAATTTGCTAGCTACCTGGCCACACACGGCTATCAAGCATTTGAACTTTGGCTACTTCAAACTGAAATGTACTGTATAGCATACACATCAGAACTTGAGGATTTAGTATAAGAAAAGGAATGTTAACTCTCATTAATTTTAGTGTTGATTACACACTGAAATGATAGTATTTTGGACATACTGCCAAATTAAGAATATTATTAAAATAAATATCACCTATTTCTTTTTACTATATTTTAATATGGCTACTAGAAATTTACAATTGCACATGTGCTCAAGTTTGCGGTTTGCAGATTTCTTTTTTTTTCTTTTTTCTTTTTTTTTTTTTTTGAGACGGAGTTTCGCTCTGTCGCCCAGGCTGGAGTGCAGTGGCCACATCGCAGCTCACTGCAAGCTCCGCCTCCCAGGTTTACGCCGTTCTCCTGCCTCACCCTCCCGAGTAGCTGGGACTACAAGCGCCCGCCACCTCGCCCGGCTAGTTTTTTGTATTTTTTAAGTAGAGACAGGGTTTCACCGTGTTAGCCAGGATGGTCTCGATCTCCTGACCTTGTGATCCGCCCGTCTCGGCCTCCCAAAGTGCTGGGATTACAGGCTTGAGCCACCGCGCCCGGCCGGTTTGCAGATTTCTATTGGACAGTGCTGTTCTAGACCCTGTCCCTACTCTGCAGGAGCTCAGTGGGTGGGGCCAACAGAAACATCTTACAAAGCAGGCAGGAGACACCAGGGAGAATGAAGCTGGAATGATCACGATCCTTCCTGTGTCTTTTTCATTTTTATTTTTTTCAGATTGGTACTGTACATAGTGCTTTTTACTTTTTTTTTTTTTTCAGATCGGCACTCTACATAGTGCTAATGATTTCCAGAAGTCCAGCTCCGTCCATGTCTTCCTCTGCTCAAACATGGATGCTGTATCCTTACTGCCCAGCATATTAAGCCCAACCTCCATACAGTCAACTGGATTTTCCTGCCACCCCGCTGCTCTCTGCAAGCATCCTGCACCACTCTGGCTGAAGTGGACTGACTTTCTGATCCCCAGCCTCATTTTCCCATTTCTCTGTGTGTGTGTGCGCGCGCGCGCACGTATGCGTGTGTGTGTGCGTGTGTTTTGAAACTGATTCTCACTCTGTCGCCCAGGCTGGAGTGCAGTGGTGCGATATTGGCTCACTGCAACTTCCAGCTCTCCGGTTCAAGTGATTCTCCTGCCTCAGCCTCCCAAGTTGCTGGGACTACAGGCGTGCATCACCATGCCCAGCTAATTTTTGTATTTTTAGTTGAGATGGGGTTTCACCATGTTGGCCACGGTTGGCTAGCTGGTCTTGAACTCCTGATCTCAGGTGATCCACCCGCCTCGGCCTCCCAAAGTGCTGGAATTACAGGTGTGAGCCACCGCGCCCGGCCCCATTTCTGTGTTTTTGCTTCAGGTGTTCCCTCTGCCTGTGCCCTTGCTAATGGTCCATTTCCTCTGGTAGAATTACAAGCTTCAATTTCAGTTCCCACTCACCCAAGAAACTCCCCTTTCCTCAACCACCACATCACCTCTCTACCAAAATATTTCTTTTATTCAAAGCCTCTGATAAACATTTATTTATTTATTTTATCTTACCAAAGTCTTTCCCCATAACTCTTCCCAGCTTAGTGTCTTAAGACCAGGAACTTGCCTTCCTGGAGGCATCTAGGTCACCTTCAGAGCCAGGTGGCCACTGGGTTAACTAGCTGTTGAATTGAATCAAACAGGCTCTGAGCCTTAAAGTTAGAAAGAGCCAGAGTGGAGGGGTCTGGTTGGGGAAGAGGGGCGCTGAGGTATAGGGAGATTAAACCTGCGGTGGAGGCAGCTTAATGGTCCATCTCTCACTCAGGGAATCTCTCTGACAGGGGTCTTTGTTAGGGTCACAACCCAGGAGATGGTTGATGATTATGGCTGAGTCCAGCCTGGAATGATGGGGGTTGGGGGTGGCTTGGGTAGATGACTCAGTAAATCAAACAGAACAATGAAAGGAGGTCATCCTTGTCCATCTGCATTATTGAAGACAGCCATAAATGGCCTTACCCCAGAGCAGGTCTCTCACACCTGGAGAGCTGATTGACCTCTCCAAGACCCCTGCAACTGGGTGTTCTGGGATCTGTCCTGCAACAAGTGCCTCGAGATTTGTAGGTGGGGGCCCAGGGTGCTAAGGGATTATTTTAGCAGGCGGAGAAGGGAGGGGGTCTGGGGCAGAGGAAGGGGGCAGGTTTTGCGGGGCATTGCACTTAGGGTTCTCATAGGTTGTAGTCACGAGCTCCCAGGTTTGGAAAACTGCAACAGTCACTAAGACCATTCGGGGCTGTTTGGGTCTAGCCTGGTCTAGACCGGTCTGAAACTCCGCAGGAACCACCCAACAACAAGTCATTGTTCCAAGCCACGTGTCAGTGGCGGGTGACACCAAGGGATGGAAGGAGTTGGTGTGAGCCGACTGAAATCTACTGGAAGGTCAAAACGGTGCCGTAACGTCCTTTGTGTTCCCCAGCGGTTAGCCCAGTGCCGGCTACATGGGAAGTGCGCAAACGAAGTCCTAGCGAACTGAACTGAGAGCAGACAAAAGCACGCGCTCTTCTCCACCGCCACGCCGGTCCTACCCAAACCCGCGAGTTATCCGTATTCTCCTCCAGGAGTCAGAGTCAGGGCCAGAAGAGCGTGGAGGGACGTTGCCCGGGAAGAGTAGGCGACCCCCAGAGACCGCAGCCAACGCGGGGGTGGGCGAGTGGGCGTGCGCGCACGCACTTGCCGGCGCGAGGGAGTGTCGGGGGGAAGGGAGTGGTCTCCAAAAGGGGGAGGGGAGAAGGCAGGGGGCGGGGAGAAGCCGGCCCTTTAGGACCCGGCTGCGGCGGCGAGGGAGGAGGAAGAAAAGGAGGAGGCGGCTCCCGCGCTCGCAGGGCCGTGCCACCTGCCCGCCCGCTCGCTCGCCGCGCCGCACTGCCGACCGCCAGCATGCTGCCGAGAGTGGGGCTGCCCTGCGCTGCCGCTGCGCCCGCCGCCCGCCGCTGCTGCTCTCGTGGCTGCTGCTTCCTGCTGGGCGCAAGTCGGCGGCCCGGCGGGCGGGGGCGCGGCGCGGAGGATGCTGTCCGCTGCCCTACCCTGCCACACCCGAGCGCCTGGCCGCCTGCGGGCCTCCGCCGGTCGGCGCCGCCCGCCGCGGTGGCCGCGGTGGCCGGAGGAGCCCGCATGCCATGCGCCGAGCTCGTCCGGGAGCCGGGCTGCGGCTGCTGCTCGGTGTGCGCCCGGCTGGAGGGCGAGGCGTGCGGCGTCTACACCCCGCGCTGCGGCCAGGGGCTGCGCTGCTATCCCCACCCGGGCTCCGAGCTGCCCCTGCAGGCGCTGGTTATGGGCGAGGGCACTTGTGAGAAGCGCCGGGACGCCGAGTATGGCGCCAGCCCGGAGCAGGTTGCAGGTAACGCGGGCTGGAACAAGTAGTTGGGAGAAACTTGGAGGGCAGCGGGGAAGCCCGACGGGCGGCTGGACCTCACGGACTGTTTTAAGGGCGGCAGAGCGGAGACCTTGGACCAGATCAAGGGGGACTGTTGCGAGCGGGACCCGGAAGTCAGGCCGAGGGAGGGGAACTGGAGTTAAAGCAAGTGGAAGAGCCGTGGCGACTCATTTGGTGGGGATGAATGGGGAGAGGAAAGGCATCCCTGTTGCCATAGTCTTACCCGCGTGGAACGGACCCAGACTTCTATTCTGGAGGAGGGATTTGCTGAGAAGGGGGACGGTGGTCAGATCCATGGGAGTAGGAACTCGAATCTTATTTGGGGCACTACTTGAGGACCCAAGGGTCCTGGTGGGATCGCTGCTGGGAGGCCGAGGCTGCGGGCTGCCAGTGACACCAGGAACCTTGGAAGAGGAGGTAAGCTAGGAGGAGGCACCGGCGTCCCAAGGGACCCTTCCTTAAACTGAGGTTGTGAGTTAGAAAGAAAGGACTTGGTACTTTGTAGGGTGGGTCGCTTAGGAGAAAAATGAAAACGAACACTACTGTTTCTCCATAGGGAACGAGCAGGGCTCTTGCTACCACGTTGAATGGAAAAATAAAAGGGAGGCATTTGGTAGGCGAGGGGTCTCCTAGCAGCTGAATCAATGTAACTTAAGCCGGATCGCCGGCTGCATTCCCGGGACGGGGGCAGCCAGGTTGTGCAGTTTCGCATCTGGGCCCCAGATCGAAAGGCAAGAGAGATGCGTTGCCACCCCCCACCCCCGCCCGTATCCTAAATTGAGGGACCCCTTCCTGTAGGATAGAATGGGGACCCGATATTCTTTGTTCGGGGCCCTCATCCCTCCCAAAAGTTATTTGAGGGACACAACCAGTCTCTAAGGAGGTCACTTTTTTTTTTTTTAATTACGAAAGTCTCCTGCCCCAGTGGTCGGGAGGAAGCTGTAATTATTTTCTTTCCTCTTGGAGACAGTGGTGAAATGTGTCCGCTGACTGCTGCTGTTGCTGAAAAAGCAAGTGAGTCTAAGTTTATCAAACTCAAAAAGGAAAAAGTGAAAACAAGAATCTTGCTTTTTAGCTTCTGAGGTCTTCGTAAGCCCCCCATCCCATGCACCAGCTCGCCTCCCTTCTTCTGGTCTGCTATTGTTTTTTCCCCTGTTCTCCTTGAGAATGGAATTAGGGGTCAGAGGTGAAATCTTTCTTCTGTTTCTTTAGCACATTTTGCTCTGGAGTACAGAGCAAGTTAGGGCTTCCTCTGAGTGGAGCCTCTCAGTCCCTTTCTTCTTCCTCGGCTCGCTTCCTTCCCTAGCCTGCCTGCAAGTTAACCCTTCCCTCCTGCTTCTCTTAGAAAGTAACAATGAAAGGAAAAGCCCCACGAAATCCTTTCACTGCGGGGTGCCTGTCCCCCAGTCCTGCGTTCCTCCTCATCACCCCTCGTGGTCCACCGGGGAGGTGCTCTGCAGTTTCTGAGCTGAACTCTGACAAACTAAACATCTTCTTCAGCAGGGTGAACTTTTTGAAAGGCCTCGAAGTTCATAGGATGGTTCGGCTGCTGACGGTTTTAATAAAGTGTGTGATGCCTTTCCTTCTTTAACGTTTTACTTTTTTTTCTTCTACTCTTCCTTTCACTCTAGGCCTGAAAACCAATTCTACTTCCCAAATCCCTGAAGCCGGTTAGGGTCTTTAGCCAGGAACAGATGCGGCAGATTTTCTCCCATTCACTTTTCCCTGGAGCCTGAAGGGGGTGGGGGGGAGTTGTCAGGGGAGGCCAGGGACAATGGGTTGAGTTCATGGGAAGAATGTCACTCTGGATTTTCTGCCTGGTTATGGGACTCCCTTCCGCCAGCTTGCCCCAGCTGCCTTCTCCTCCCCAGTGCCCAGACGCCTTCCGCATTTTTGTGCACCAGCCTGGGAAGAGGGGATGTTAAGCAGGGGTGGAAGGTGGGGGGCGGGGCTGGAAGCTGAGTGGGTGCACTCAAAAGAAGTGACCAATGTCAGGGGTGCCTGAGAAAGAGTCGGGCTGGGGGAGGGGAGCACTTCAGGAAGGAGCCTGAGGGTGCAGGAGGAAAAGGGGTCAAGGTTGGAGGCTTTTGTGCGGGAGAGAGACTGGGGCAGAGACTGGGGTCACTGGATGGAGAGTGCTGGGTCCGAGTTGGGTGGGGCCTGGCCCAGACGGAGATCTTAGCGCTGAATCCTCTGCCTCCCATTCCATCTCCTGTCGCCTCTTCTCTCCCCTCCGAAGAATGAGCACCCCCCTCCAGCCTGCATTCCTCTTTGAGCAGGTTGCTTTTGAGAATTTTAAACATACCCTCTTATTTCGAGGCAGCGAACCTCAGCAGTTCCGGCTTTGCTGTTAGCTCTTTTGTCTTTGTTCCCGGGACTCAGGGGCTGTGTTGCTGCTGGCTTCCTGGGGATGGCAAGGATGCAGGGGTGGGGGTGGGCACATCAGTGGGTGGAAGGAGTGGGTGGTGGTGAGCCTGTATCCCACGGGGATGGTGGGCTGGGGCTTGTTGGTTCAAAGAAACTGAGAAGTCAGACTTGGGGGAAAGGGTGGGTAGGCCTAGAAGAAAAACCGAAAGGAGACCCTGAGATCTGCTTGAAGTTGGGACTCTAAAAGCATGTGTATGTGTTTGGTGGTGGAGAGGACAGAAGTGCCTAGAAATGTCAGGGTCGAGGAGGGAGCAGGGTTGGGCCAGGCCAGGCCCTTTCAGAATTAAGGCTGGGCTAGACCGGTTCCCTCAGTATCTCCCCAGCCTCCTTCCTTACCGTGTACAATGCAGGGGATTATACTGAGGGGCGGGGCCGCCCGAGTGGCCGTCTGGCCCGCTGCACATATAAAGGTGCTATAGAAATGTGTAGTCATTCAAAGTCCCAGGGCGGGCAGACAGGCAGGCAGGCAGGCGGGCGGGCGGGCCTGGGGAGGCTCTGCATCTGCAGTTGCCTGGGAAGAATAAAGGGGGGAAGAGGCGAGCACTGATTTACAGTGGTTCAGTGCAGCTTCAAAAAAAAGGGGGAAAAAGCAACGGGACTTCTGGCTCAGAGTACTGCTTTGCATCTCGTCTTGCATAAATTTGCATACTGAGTTCAAAGTCGTAAAATAGACTAGGGAAATGAGTGGGATCTACTGTCACTGATTGTTAACACCACTACCTTCCACCTCCCCTCCCCCGATCTGGACAAAACTCCCAGCGCTAGTTCTGCTAAGCAGTGCTGCCTGAGTCACCAGTCACCACTGTTCATGAAAGAAGGAGATGGGGAAGCTCCTGTCTAGGAGACCAAGCAGGGTGTGGCAGTGTGCACCCTGGCCTTGGAGGCAGGGCCTCTCTGAAAGGTGTGGCCCGACAGATTCTGGACCAGTGAGGCAAGTGGCGTGCTTTCTGACGCCTGGGGCTGCCGTTGCCCATGGTGGACTGCAGTTTGAGGAAGCTGCAGAATCCGGGTCTTCTTTGTTTGAAATTTCCCTACTCGCCTTCCACATATGCCCAAAACATTTGCTGTGATAGGTCCCTTTGTGTGGTCGTAATGACCCACTTCTTTAGACAAGATATTTGGGCTGGGTGCGGTGGCTCAAGTCTGTAATCCCAGGACTTTGGGAGGCCAAGACAGGCGGATCACGAGGTCAGGAGATCGAGACCATCCTGGCTAACCCGGTGAAACCCCGTCTCTACTAAAAAATACAAAAAACTAGCTGGGCGAGGTGGTAGTGCCTGTAGTCCCAGCTACTTGGGAGGCTGAGGCAGGAGAATGGCGTGAACCCAGAAGTCGGAGCTTGCAGTGAGCTGAGATCACGCCACTGCACTCCAGCCTGGGTGACAGAGCGAGACTCCGTCTCAGAAAAAAAAAAAAAAAAATGATAAGATATTTGAGGAAGGTTTGAGAGCCGAAAATTCTATGTAACAATGTTAAGGAATCTGGGAAAAATGGGGCATAGGAATCTCTGGGTTAGAATAGGTAGTAGAGCCTGGAAGCAGAGAAAAACCCATCTGTTATATTCCCGAGGGTCTGTCTACACAATGGCTCTTGGCCAAGTGGACTATTGAGTTTCCTGTCAGGCAGAGGGAAGAGGGAGGCTTAGATAGTACTCACTATTGGCCTACTTCAATACTGAGCTTTAAGACTTTCAGGCAAATAATTCCTTCAGGCTTGTGGCTGGAAATTAGTTCTATAAAAATGCCATGGGGCCGGGTGTGGTGGCTCACGCCTGTAATCCCAGCACTATGGGAGGCCGAGGCAGGTGGATCACTAGGTCAGGAGTTCGGAGACCAGCCTGGACAATATAGTGAAATCCCTTCTCTACTACAAATAGAAAAATTACCTGGGCGTGGTGGAGCATGCCTGTAGTCCCAGCTTCTTGGGAAGCTGAGGCAAGAGAATTGCTTGAACCCGGGAGGCGGAGGTTGCAGTGAGCTGGGATTGCACCACTGCTCTCCAGCCTGGGCGACAGAGCAAAAAAACTCCGTCTCAAAAAAAAAAAAAAAAAAAAAAAAGCCAGGTTGACCAGGCGCGGTGGCTCACGCCTGTAATTCCAGCACTTAGGGAGGCTGAGGTGGGCAGATCACCTGAGGTCAGGAGTTTCAGACCAGCCTGGTCAATATGGTAAAACCCTGTCTCTACTAAAAATGCACATGCCTGTAGTCTCAGATGCTCGGGACTCTGAGGTAGGAGAATCGCTTGAACACAGGAGATGGCGGTTGTGGTGAGCTGAGATGGCACCACTCCACTCCAGCCTGGGCAACAAGAGTGAAACTCCGTCTCAAAAAAAAAAAAAAGCCATGGGGTACCCGAAAGTAGGAGCATATCCATTCACTCATTATCTGACCTTTGAGAGCTGACTTGGAGAGAACTGTTCTACAGTCATCAGGTGGCTTCCAGTTGGTTCTCAGCTGGGCTGTTCATTCCCATAGAAAATGGGAGGTACAACTGCTCAATTTCTTTTTTTGAGATGGAGTCTCGCTCTGTTGCCCAGACTGGAGTGCAGTGGCACGATCTTGGCTCACTGCAGCCTCCACCTCCTAGGTTCAAGCGATTCTCCTGCCTCAGCCTCCCGAGTAGCTGGGAATTCACGTGTGCACCACCACACACAGCTAACATTTTTGTATTTTTAGTAGAGGCAGGGTTTCACCATGTTGGTCAGGCTGGTCTCAAACTCCTGAACCTCAAGTGATCTGCCTGCCTTGGCCTCCCAAAGTGCTGGGATTACAGGCATGAGCCACCGCACCTGGCCACAACTGTTGAATTTTGATATGAGGAAGTTCTGAAAATTCTGCACCAAAGGGAATGGAGAACAGGTAAATACCTACGATGCCTAGCAGGACAGGACAGGGGGCTGCTGAAAGGAATGAAGGAGGAGCAGAACAGAAAGGGGCTGTGAGGCCACGTCCACTTCTGTTTCTGTTGTTGGTCCTTCCCATGTACTAAAACACTGTACCCAAAAGAAAAAAGCTTCGTTTTGTTGTTGTTGTTGTTGTTGTTGCAAAGAGTCTGTGTATCTGGGAATTGTTATTTTCATTTGTATTTTTCTTTTTATTTTTTTATTTTGAGATGGAGTTTTGCTTTGTCACCCAGGCTGGAGTGCAATGGCACCATCTCGGCTTACTGCAACCTCTGCCTCCAGAGAGTTCAAGTGATTCTCCTGCCTCAGCCTCCCAAGTAGCTGGGATTATAGACACCTGCCACCATGCCTGGCTAATTTTTGTATTTTTAGTAGAGACGGGGTTTCACCATGTTGGCCAAGCTGGTCTCGAACTCCGGACCTCAGGTTTTCCTCTCACCTTGGCCTCCCAAAGTGCTGTGAGTATAGGTGTGAGCCACTGCACCCGGCCTATTTTAATTTTTTAAGGAACTCTGTATCTGGGGAGTACATTTTGTCTCAGCCTTTCTATGTTCCCGACTCCCTCTTCCCTCTCCTGCCTTCTCCATGCTGTCCTCTTGGTCCCTGCAGACCATTCTTTCCTGTCCCACACTTCTCCCTTCCATGCCTTTCCCACTCCAGCTCAGCTACAACACCTGCTTGCTAGGTAGGTGGGCGGGGCTCAAAAATGGTGTGGAAAATATAGTGGTCTCAACCTCAGAGATCCATCCAATCAGAGGGATGTTATGTAGGTGACTGGAGACTATAATGCTTGAAAAAACTGGAATCCTTAAATGAGGAGGGTGGTTGACTGGCCTTTGAGGGAAAGGACTTCTATAGGCCAGGGAATGGGGATTCTCTCCTATAAGGGTTAGCACTAGCGTGGCTTCCGCTGAAACCAAGGCATAGAAGAGCAACGTGATGCCTTGAATTCATGAGGGGAGTTGGTGACCTGGTTGGCAGATATTCTAGACCCCTCTGCTTCTCCTGTCCCTGGCCAGCATTTCACTGAGATGGCAGGCAGGTGCCAGGAGATTGGTGATGCCCGCATTTGTCTTCACCCTATTATGAACTGGCTTCTGTGCCTACTTTGTCTCCTGTCTTCCACCTCCCTGCGAGGGAGGCCGTTCTACCTCCTTTTCACAGGTGTGGACACTGGGTGACTCAGCGATACCAAAGTGCTGAGAGGCTAACCTGGGTACCTTCCCATTGCACCCCTCTACCTCCATGGCTGGACAAGGAGTTGTGCTGTTGGCGGAGAAAAGCTTTTGACTGTATTGGCCAGCAGTTTTGTTCCTGGACAGCTGCCATGTGCAGGTGATGTATGGGGTACAGTAAATTTCTGTCAGATTTCAATTATGTAGATTCCCTTGACTCCATGGAGAGTCACAAGTCCTGGAGCTTGGGGACCTCACAGTTGTAAGTAGCCAGCATACAGAGGTCAGTCAAGAGGGACAAAAAAGTCACAGGGTGGGCCTCTTGAGAGAAAAGCTGCTGGGTAGCAGATGATGGCACAGGCAGCCTGGCCTTTGCTGTCATATTGACCTGGGTTCCATTGCAGACCCATCTCTTAATACTTCAGTAGTTAGTAAGGCTCTTCCTCCAATGCCAGTTCCCTGTTGGTAAAATAGCAATGATTTTACCTCTTTCCCAGGGTGCGTGTTAGGGTGGCTGTGATAATGGCAAGTACCTGGCACATAGTAGGTTCTTGTACATGTTAGCTGCCTTAACAGTCTTGGCAGGCGATGTCTCCTCCTTGACAGTTAGCTAGCCTTTAAAATGAAAGCCAAACTGGAAAGGTCAGGCAGGCCACTCCTTTCTGGAGGTTCAAATCCCAGGTGGTCTACCATGTACTCATAACCCAAGGTAAGAGATTTCTTCTTGCTAAGCCTCAGTTTTCTTATTTGTAAATCAGAAATTGGTAGTACTTCATTGGGTCAACTACGCAGATGTGCTTAAAGCTATAAACTACATATAAAACCTAAGCTCTTGCATTTTGGTGATGAGTCACTTGATTTCTATCTGTTCACCTATGAATGGAAATATCCATACCTCTCCAACCTACTTTCACGGGTCTGTAGCGAGGCCACTTGTGGAAAGGGCAATGAAACTGTGCTTTAAATGCAATATAAATGCAGTTGATAAATACAATAGAAATGCAGTTGAAAAATACAATATAAAATGCAGTTGACAAATACAATAGAAATGCAGTGCATAAATGGTTGGAGGCCATCAGGCTTGCTTTTTTTTTTTTTTGAGACGGAGTCCTGCTCTGTCACCCAGGCTGGAGTGCAGTGGCACAATCTTGGCTCACTGCAAGCTCTGCCTCCCGGGTTCATGCCATTCTCCTGCCTCAGCCTCCCCAGCAGCTGGGACTACAGACGCCCGCCACCACCACACCTGGCTGCTTTTTTTTGTATTTTTAGTAGAGATGGGGTTTCACTGTGTTAGCCAGGATGGTCTTGATCTCCCGACCTCGTGATCCGCCCGCCTCAGCCTCCCAAAGTGCTGGGGTTACAGGCGTGAGCCACCACACCTGGCCAGGCTTGCATTTTTAATTGATTAGTTGGGCAGTGCTCTTTGGATCCCATGTCCTAAGGTCTAGGACTGACTGTTTCTGGTACGGGAGCTTCTCTCTGCAGTGTCTAGAATGGGGGTTGGAGGGACTATGGGGAACAGAGGTGGCCCCAGAGCTTGGACACCTGGGTTCTCATGCTGGCCTTGCTGTTCATAAGCAGGTAACCCAGGACTGAGTTCCTCCTTCACCTGGCCAGCCAACCTGGAAGACCTAGGCTTCTGGCTATCAGTGTCCAGAGAGCTCTGGAGAATCTCTGAGACTAAATCTCCTGGTGGGGGAAGGTCCTCTCTGTATAGATGGCCCTCCAGGGGAAGTCTGCAAGGATCCAGACTTCAGAATAATAGGTTAAGTATTAGCGAATCCAAGTGGTCCTAGCACATTTAGCACATATGGCATGCTCAAGGGTGTGCAACTGTGCAGTCATCAAAGCCAGTGAGGACCCCCGATGCCACCCATTTCCTGCACCAGGAAAATGGACCTTTCACATCTCCGAACCTGGGATGCCAGAATGCACTGAACTTGATCCTGGCAGAGAAACTGGAAGCTCTTTCCAAAAAAGTGATGTTTTCTTGCTACATTATCTCCAGAGTTTACTCCTGAGTTGGGGAGCAGCATCTCATTTTGCAAGCGGCTGATGGATTCTCCATAGAAACGCTGGGTTGGGGGAGTGTCTTCTGAGTACTGGGGTTCTACCTAATGTCTGATTCCATCTGTGGTACCAAAAAGCCCTCTGAATGGCAGCCTGTCTGTGCACAATGATGCCGAAGACTTTCTTTTCCAGCATCTAATGAGGCAAGGCCCCAGGAAAGCAGAGAACCAGATGCTTCAGTCTCTGAGGGTCAGAATACACTTATGGTGAAATCAGGGCTGGGGACAAAGCACAGTACTGCCACTGGGAATCTGGGGTGGATGATCATGTTAGACCAGGGGTGTCCAACCTTTTGGCTTTCCTGGGCCACTTGGAAAAAGAATTATCTTGGGCCACACATAAAATACACTAACACTAACCATAGCTGATGAGCTAAAAAAAATTGCAAAAAAAACTCATAATGTTTTAAGAAAGTTTATGAAATTGTGTTGGGCCACATTCAAAGCTCTCCTGGGCTGCATGTTGGACAAACTTGTCTTAGACTCTTGGAGGGCTTTCATGATGGAGGCAGGAAAGGAAAAGCCCCTTTTACAGATGGGATAGTAGACCCAGAGAAATGTGTTGGTTTTCAGTTCCAGAGTAATTTCATCTGCTCCCACCCTCCACACTCACAAAGAGCAGGCTGGATGGGATGTCGATTTTTTTTCTTCTGGAGAATGGACCATCTCCCTATGCGTCTCCTCCTCCTTGGCTACTAACCCCTGACTCTTCCCTCCTCCTTCTCTGGCCACTCCTGTTCCTTAACAAAGCCAGGGAAGATCTGGGCTGGCTCAGCCCCTGGGTGTCAGTCAAGACTCAGAGGGAGACTTTGCTCAAAAAGCCAGCTCTCCCGGAAAGAAATACAGAGCGACTGTAGTCAGGAATTTTTCTCTTTCCTTTTTTCTGTGGGCGGGGGGAGGGACACTTGGCAGTCCTTGGGGCCCTTCTGGCTGCCAGCCCCACATCTCTTCCTGGCTGTTGGGAGGCAGGGCAGGAGGGAAGATTGGGGAGAAGGGGGCAGGGGCTGGCTAACCACCAGCTGCTGGGCAGTGGAATTCGCCCATAGGCCCTGGTGGAGTTGGCCTCTAGTGAAGCCTGGGGAGGTTTCTAATTAGTGGAGGACTGTGAAGGTGTGGCAGCCTGTGTTCATTCAAGGAACTGAGCTGTCTGAGCCAGGAAGTCAAAGGGAAGAGGGGGACTGAGCCCCGGAAGTCCTTGATAGGTTGGAGGTAGGGAGGAAGTTGTGCCTACTCAGTGTGTTCCATTCTATTAGAAGTTGAGAAGAGGGGGGTGTTTCAGCTGGAGGGATTCAGGTTGGTCTCTGGGGGTGGAGAGAGTCAGTGATTGGCACTAAACAAAGGGTGCCACCTCAAAGAATAAGTGATATAACAATGATAAACAAAATGACTTTTTTCTAAACATTGTGTTTCTACCAGAAAAGATCATTTTGGTTTTTTTGTTTGTTTGTTTTATATTGCTCCCCCCCCCACTTCCTGCCCCAGCTCTGTTTTAGCCTCGATTCTCTCCACTTAACAAATGAAGAAATCACGGCTACATTCAGGTTCAACTGCCAAGGCAAGCACAGACCAGATTGTAGTCTGGGTCTCTAGATTCTTCTTCCAGCTCTCCATTTCACCAGACTCACACATGCAGAAAAGCAGTGAATTATATACTGCTTTCTCGAAAAGCTCCTTTTCCCTGGGAGGTAGTAATTAAGGCATATCTTCTCAAAAATGTTCCTTTATGCCACTCTCTAGGAAGTTTCTTTTAGGTCTGTTGTCTTTACTTCTGGATGGAGGTGCCAAGTTGCCTCTGGGTGGTGAACTTATTTTCTAAAATGCCCAGGGCCAAGAAAAAAATGAAAATGGCAATTCCCTTGTGCCCTGTGCCCTGCCCCTGTGACTTCCTGATAATGCTGAGCAGTTGCTATAGCAACAGTGGCAGGAGGTGTGTCAGGCAGGATAAAGGGGGTGGGGTAGGACGGGTTTACTGGATCAAAGAGGCTTTTGCGGTTGGGCAGGGCTGCTGACGTGACTGATAGCCTACTTCTGGGGAAAGATTGGGGTCCCATGGAGATGGGGAGGGGAAGAAATGAAGCCCTGGGGCTAAAAGGTCTTGCCTGAGAGTCTTTCCTTAGGTGATGCCAAGTGACCAGGTGCCATCTGGTTGGTTAACAACCTGGGCTTGGTTTTGGCCACTGGCTACATGACTTTGTGCAGTTGGCCTCCAGTTCTCTAGCTCATTTATCAAGTGTGAGGGGGGATAAGAAATTATCAACCTCATGTGCCTGCTTGATAATAACGGTAAACATGCAAGCCACGTAGCACAGAAACTCGGATAATCAGATGAGGTAGTGCAGGTTCTGATTCTTGAAACACAGAATAGGAGAATGGCAGAAACCTGATTTTGGATGTTTTCTGATTGGTCATTTCAAGAATCCTGTTAGCAGGTGTGACTTATTCCCTTGAGTGTGACTTACCTGGACAGCTGCCACTTTGCTTTGGAAAGCCTTCAGTGAGTCCAGAGAGGAGTCAGTATTTGAGTTTTCCAGGGAGCAGTCATGACCATTGCGCCTGTGGTTCTACCAACAGCTTAATGACCAACCATGTCCCATTTATACCCCAGAAGTTAGGACTCCCACTTGAGGCTCTGCTGGTTGTCTCTGGGTTGGTTCACTGCCTCTTAAACCATGAGAGCATAGCCAAGGAAGGTGATTGATGTGATATACTATCAGACAAAATTAGTGAACTTTAGTTGAAGACAGAGAAAAGCATGGTGACCTATTTAAAGACACTTATTTATATTCAAGACACTTCTTGTGCTGGTCTGAGAGTGGCCAGCAATCCTGGACATCTTTGCAGGTTTTAAATTTCTTTTTGCATCCTGTGGGTTCAATTTGTCAGGCCTGGAATATCTGAGAGCAGAGTTATGGGGATGGAGAAGAGGACAGTGAAAGGGGAGGGTGATGGGAAATGTTGGTAGGATTCAGCCTTTGTTACACTATGGGAGTGGGGCTGTGGGACTGCATCATCGAAACTGAGTTGTTTGAATGTGGGTCTTGGGAGAGGCATGTGTCCTTCCCATCCCATCTCATGGTTCTACTTGCTCACTGCCTTTCTTGACTCTTAACTACTCTTGCTGATATGGGCCCTAGATGGTGAGGCAAACACCAAAAGAATGAGAAAAAAACTTAATGTAACAGGGTACTCTTGGGCAAGTGCTAGATGCTCTTTGATAGTGTATTAGCCTGTTTTCACACTGCTGATAAAGACATACCCAAGACTGGGAAATTTACAAAAGAAAGAGGTTTAATAGACTCACAGTTCCATGTGGCTGGGGAGGCTTCACAATCATGGCGGAAGGTGAAAGGCACATCTCACATGGCGGCAGACAAGAGAGCTTGTGCAGGGAAACTCCCCTTTATAAAACCATCAGATCTCATGAGACTTGTTCACTATCACGAGAACAGCATGGGAAAGACCTACCCCCATGATTCAGTTACCTCCCACTGGGTCCCTCCCACAACATGTAGGAATTGTGGGAGCTACAATTCATGATGAGATTTGGGTGGGGACACAGCCAAACCATATCAGATGGTCACCTTTTCTAATGTGTAAACATTAAGTATATGCTATGTGTCAGCTGGGAGACCATATTGATAAAGCAGTTGTCATACCATGTGTAACACATGCTTCTTCATGCTGGAAGGGGACAAGAAAAGCATTTTAGAAAGGTGAATAAAGAAGAAACCAAGTCAGTAGAGATGTATATACATCCTATGCAAATAGGTAGCTGTTTTAGTCTTTTGACCAAGGCTCTTGGGAAAAGCTTGATGTTAAACAATGAAGTCCCTTCATGGTGAATAAAGTTACGAAAGTAGGAGAATCAAGTTGGACAGGCTTCTCCTTCTTCAGTCTTGGAAGAAAAAAGCACGGTGTCTTCCTTCCAAAAATGTAAATTGAGGACACGGAATGTCTTCTCTCCTGTCCTCCATTCACTAAGTATGGAAGGCTGTATGGAGGCTAAGATCAAGTTTATGTCTTCAGGAAGCTTCCATCCTTAGAAGGACTAAGAGAATGCATGGACCTACAGCTTTTTGGCATTGAATTCAGGCTAGAGTGCTGTGAAGACAGTTGGGTCAAATTACCAGAAGACTTTATCCAGCAGTGCTTTTCTTTTTAAAAATTTAAAAAAATTTTTATTTATTTTATTTTGCTTTATTTTATTTATTTATTTTTTTTGAGATGGAGTCTCCCTCTCATGCCCAGGCTGGAGTGCAGTGGTGCGATCTCGGCTTACTGTAAGCTCCGCCTCCCGGGTTCTCATTATTCTCCTGCCTCAGTCTCCCGATTAGCTGGGACTACAGGTGCCTGCCACCATGCCCAGCTAATTTTTTGTATTTTTTAGTAGAGACAGGGTTTCACCATGTTAGCCAGGGTGAGACTCGTTAGCTTTGGCCTCCCAAAGTGCTGGGATTACAGGCGTGAGCCACCGTGCCAGGCCCTTATTTATTTGTTTTTTTGAGAGAAGGTCTGGCTCTGTCACCCAGGCTGGAATGCAGTTGCACGATCTCAGCTCACTGCAACCTCCACCTCCCAGGCTCAAGCCCATCCTCCCACCTACAGCAGTGCTTTTCATCAATGCAATCTAGTGGCTTTTGGCCACTTGGAGGCCATATTGTTCATCCTTCTTCCTCCTCAAAAGGTTTCTCCTAAGTTATACCAGAG
Source organism: Rhinopithecus bieti (assembly GCF_001698545.2). NCBI lineage: Eukaryota > Metazoa > Chordata > Mammalia > Primates > Cercopithecidae > Rhinopithecus > Rhinopithecus bieti. The sequence continues at coordinate 661,310 of NW_016812009.1, forward strand.
GGAGTCTGTGCAATTTCTTCCCATCTGCAATTTGTCACTTGTTTTGTTCTTTCTTATGAAATTCTTGGATGGCTTCTAACTTGGATCTCTCCTGTTTTAGTTTAAGGCTGTTTTCTCTCTCATCCTTGGGGAGACAGAACAGCTCTTTCCCTTCCCTTGGATTTTCCTGGTCCTTGGACACCTCACCTCCACTACTCAGCACCCTCTGGCCGCACCGGGATGGACTTGTCCCTTGGCTTTCAGTTGTCAGGCCTGAGTCATCTTGATTACTTCATCTTCCCCTTCTTAATTCTGTGACCCTCTTCTGCTATCTTTGGGTCTTCTTTCTGACTCATTTCCAAGTTCTTCATGGCATAGAGAACTGGCCAGGAGCCCAGGGCTAGGTTCCGACTGGTGGACAAGTGACCCTGGTAACACCATTACCCTGGCCAATGAGAGTGGTGGTGATGTCCACCATGTCACTATTGTTTGGTCCTCTTCCAGTAGGGCTTCAGGGACACTTGAGGTTACTGATAGCTCTGCTTGATGAGGAAGGTGAGGGGTGGTTGGTGTGAGAGGTGACTTTATTCTTTTGAGACAGAGTCTTACTCTGTCACCCAAGCTGGAGTCAGTGGTGCGATCTCGGCTCACTGCAACCTTCGCCTCCTGGGTTCAAGTGATTCCGAGTAGCTGGGATTACAGGCGTGCGCCACCACGCCTGTCTAATTTTTGTATTTTTAGTAGAGACAGGGTTTCACCATATTGGCCAGGCTGGTCTTGAACTCCTGACCTCGTGATCCACCTGCCTTGGCCTCCCAAAGTGCTGGGATTACAGGCATGAGCCACTGTGCCCGGCCCTAAGAGGTGACTTTTTTAAAAGAAGATTTAAAAAATGCAGAAAAGTACAAAGAACAATGTAATAACACAAGTCTACCACCCAGAACTGGGAGTGGTTGATATTTAGCCCACTAGCCTGCAGTACTTAATGTTGATCTTTCTTAGCTAAGCACATTTGCATATGTATGATGGATGACTAATATGCCTATGTTTCCATATATTGCATCTATATGCATATATGTGATAGAAGACCAATATTGTCCAATATTGTGAAAAAAATTGAAAATGTACATGGAGGTTTTCTTTTCCCTCTTTTTTTTTTATTTTTTATTTTTATTATACTTTAAGTTCTAGGGTACAATGGTGCCATAACTTGCAGCGTTTGTTCATATGGTATAGCTTGTGCCAATGGTTGGTGTGCTGCACCCATCAAACTCGTCAGCCACCCAATAAATCCATCATTTTGTGTATAACTCCCAATGCCAATCCTCCCTCCCTCCCCATGATAGGCCCAGTGTGTGATGTTCCCCTTCCCGAGCTCCAATGATCTCATTTGTTTCAGTTCCCCACCTATGAGTGAGAACATGCGGTGTTTGGTTTTCTGTTTCTTGGTGACAGTGTTGCCCTAAGAATGATGGGTTTTCCAGCTGCCCATCCTTGTCCCTACAAAGGACAGCAAACTCATCCTATTTTTATGGCTGCATAGTATTCCCCATGGTGTATATGTTGCCCACATTTTCCTTATCCAGTCTGTCACAGATGGCCATTTTGGGTTGAATTCCCAAGTCCCTTTGCTATTGTGCGAATAGTGCTGGCCAAATAAACATACGTGTGCATGTGTCCCCCCCCCCTTTTTTGTTTTATAGCAGCAATGATTTAATAACCTTTTGGGGTATATACCCAAGTAGTGGGGAGGGCTGGGGTCATAATGGTACATCTAGTTCTAGATCCCTTAGGAATCCGCCATACTGGTTTCCCATAATGGTTTTGAAACTAGTTTTACAATCCCACCCAACAGTGCTAAAGTGTTCCTATTTCTCCCACATCCTCTCCAGCCACCTGTTTGGTTTCTGACTTTTTAATGATTGCCATTCTAACTGGTGTGAGATCGTATCTCATTGTGGTTTTGATTCTTTTCCCTCTTAATATTAGATGTCTGAGATCTAATGTTGACATCCATAGGTCAGAGATATTCTTTTTAACTGCCATATATTGTTCCTTTGTATTACCCTACTGATTTTATTTATCCATTCAGCCATTGAAAGACTTTTGGATCTGGTTGCTAATAGTGTTTTTACAACTACAAATAATGCTGTAATGACCATTTTTGTACATGTGTCCCTGTGCACATGTAGAGAGAAGTAGAATTGCTGGGTCAGGCACATTCTTCCCATTCCCACAGTCCCTGGTTCAAGTTTGAATCAAAGCACAGTCTACTCACTTGGGCTTCAGCAGCTAGGTCACCTTGCCAGGTTCCTGGATGGCTTTAGTTGAACCCGAGGAGAGATGTCTGGGACCCGTGGAAAGGCGTGAAAACTGATAGTGCTGTTTGCCATCTTGATATCAATTTCTCTGGCTCTTCAAGGACAGCGTGGCTTACAGGGCCCCAGAGGACCTTGGCTGAATTTGAGCATGTTTTTGTTTTCTCTAACTGTCTGCCTCAGCCCTGACCCTCCCCAGGTCTTTGCAATTCCAGGAATGACCCTGATGTTTATAAAGGAGCCCTTTGGAGAGTGCACATGCAGGGAGGCTCTGGAGAGGCTGTGCTGTTTCTGCTCACTCAGGGGGAGCCCGAGATGAGATGGCAGCATGAGCGCATGCTCTAGAAACCTCCATGACGCCTGGCCAGGAGAGGCCCCTCTGCATGTATCCAAGCAAGCATATGTGTATGTTTACAAACCCATGAGTGGATGAGCTCACAAGGCTGTGTCTCTGCAAAGCATGTACCTGAGACCACCTCTCTTGAAAAGAAGAGGCATTGTTCTCTCCTCACCAAGAAGTTTTTCAGGAAACCCAGACAGAACAGAGAGAATCACAAAGGCATGGGGGCCTGGCAATGCCAGAGCTTGAGAGGAGAGGTATCACTCAACATACAGATTCCTTAGTCCTTGCCTCTTTCTGGGGCTGGGGTCCAGGGCTCTTATTTTTAGCAAGGTCGTCAGATGATTTCTGATGAAGAGCTGTGTTTGGGAACCTCTGACCTGGTCTAATTCCCTGAATTTACACACGAGTACGCTGACACCTGCCCAAGTTCAACACCCTGCTTAGCATCACTCAGAATCCTAGGGGTGGTGGCCAAGTCAAGATGGAACCTCAGTCCTTCCTCCCACACTAGGACTGCTTGGCCAAGACTTCAAACCCAAAAGCTGGTGCCCCAAAGGAAATCCAAAAAGAGTTTGCAGAGTGGTTTGATGTGGAGGGGATTCATCAGCCCGGTGGGGCCTCTCTGCCCTCCCTTGGTGCTGCATCATCTCCTGTAGGTGTTCTGTCTCCTTGGAAGGGCAGTGGCCAGTGCCTCTTAGGCTTGCCACTCACCACAGAGGTCACTGAGCTCTTCAGCACTCAGCTGGGTGATTGGCCTGTAGTAGCTCCAAGTGGAGGGAGATGATTCTCAGAAGAGAAAGGCCAGTTCTTGCACTCATTTAGTCTTCTAACCTAGGGGACTTGTGGATCTGAAACATCTGAAAAGGCTGTTTGCAGTCATTTACTACCACAAAGGAAACTGGGAGAGGAGGGACCACCTGTTGTTGGAAAACCATGCTCAGGAGTGACTGGTGTGTTGCTGAAGGATGGAAGGATGTCAGGTGTTGCATGGCTGGCTCCCTTGCAGGAAGGAAGGGCTCAGGGGGTAAGAAGGAATAGGAAGGGAGTTTACAGTGAATGAAAGTGGGTATCCTCAGGAGATAGAAGGATCAATCAGGAGGATGTCATTAACCAAGCTGGAATGTGTCCTGGGTGCCAGCTTGTACCATGACAGACATCTGTGCACACTATTCAGAATTCCAGTGTGAGAGGCCACTGCTCCCTCTGACCTTTAAAAAAAAAGTCAGGGGAAGACACATGAACAGTGTTACTCACCCACAAAGTCTCAGGACCTCAGGTTAAACTTTAGCTAAAAAAGTAACAAATAGAACCCCCATTTTACTCTTCCTTTTTCCTAACTTCTGCCTCCCTCTCTACCTCTAGCATGACCTGAATTACTCATCCCAGCCGGTTGGTGGGCTGTGCTATTGAACATAGTGGCCACATGATAGATGGAGTTTGATGACCACCATTAGCCATCCAAAGAGGACTGGCTTTGAATTCTCTCCAACAAAAGCTGTTTCCTGTATGTGCTGGTGTGTTTATGAGCCCTGTCTCAACTGAGCGTGCTTGGTGATAATGAGCCACTGCCTGGCCTCCTTCCCTTTATCCCTTCCCCTAAATTCTGTAAACAAAATTAAAGTAATTTAGGCAAATTCATTCTTGCTTAAGGACTTCCATCAAATGGCAGAGAGCTTTGATATTTAGCAATATATAGAATTTATGCAATCAAAACCAAGCTTTAGAAGAATTATGCAAATAGATCATATTGCAGAACTCTCTCGTAACTCATTTTTTCCATGCATTTGGCCATTCTGCAGATCAGACATCACCTAGCCTTCTAGCCTTCTGCTCACATGGCCGATATACCTTTTATTTACCCATTCAAGAAATTGATTGTCCACACATTTCTTTTTTTTTTTTTTTTCTTGAGACAGGGTCTTGCTTTGTCGCTCAGGCTGGAGTGCAGTAGTGCAATCTTGGCTCACTGCAAGAAGTAAACTCCGCTTCCTGGGTTCAAGTGATTCTTCTGCCTCAGCCTCTCAAGTAGCTGGGACCTCAGGCATGCGCCACCACACCCAGCTAATTTTTGTATTTTTGGCAGAGACAGGTTTTTGCTGTGTTGGCCAGGCTGGTCTTGAACTCCTGGCCTCAAATGACCTGCCCACCTCAGCCTCCCAAAGTGCTGGGATTATAGGCATGAGCCACCATGCCCGGCCACCACAGATTTTTTTCTAAAGCTTGGTTTTGCCCAAAATGAGTTTGAGGGGTAAAAATATCATGTCCTATTTAATAGCAGCCATCATTTTAGCAGAATTGTTAATATCATTTTTCAGACTTGAAAAATTAGAGCTCAGAGAGGTTAAAGGTTCTGACTCGTGAGTGAATCTCAAGGGGCAGCACTGGCATCAGGGTTCTTGATTGCTGGTGTTCACTGCTCATTCCAGTTTGTTAATGAATCGTCCACTGCTGTGGATCTTAGTGGAGTCGTCTAGAGAGCAGGGGGAGGAGGATGGTGGTTAGTATTTATTCTATTGCCCAACATATGTCACGGCTAAGTGCCTTTTGGGAGAAATTAACGAAGACGGAGCCATATGAGTTTTCTGCCCAGCTAGGGTGGAACCAGGAAGCTGCAGCCAGCCTTCATTCCCCTGGCCCATTACTCAGAATTAACTCTTGAAAGGCCTGGAATGCTATTACCTGTTGCAAGAGGTGAACACCACTGGAGGAATGATAGGTTCAGGGTTGGCTTAGATCATCTCTGTGGTACTCCTCTTCCCCAACCTTGCTCTTAGATTTCAAGATAATCATGAGATAGGAGGAGAAAGTCATTCTTCAGAATAAAGAAAAGAAGAAAGAAGGGAGACACATTGAACTGTTAGGAAGATGTGATTGTTCTAGGTAGGGAAAAGCTCTCATTTCCTCACCAGGTCTGGATAAGGACTGAGGCCACACACTCTGAGCAGGAGGGACCAGGGAGATACTTTTAGATTCTTGGGGCTTAGTTTCCCAAGCAGGCTTTTTCAGGTCTCTCTTAGATCAGGAATCACCAATTTCCAAATACAGCACTGAGGTCAGAACGTTGTGCTAGGAGAAAATAAGATTTTATGGCAGTCAGTTTCTATCGAACAGGAGTTGGATGAGTAAGATCATTGATGCAACAAACAGGATTACATTGGAAAAATCGGCTATGCCAAAATTAAGTCTGAAAACCTGGGTATGAATGCATGGAAGTGAACAACAAAGGCTCTTTCTCTTGGGCTGTCAGCTTCCAGCTGCTCTCCTTGGCTAAATTAGTAAGGGTGGGCCAAAAGACAATGTAGGGACCCCATGATAATTGTGAAGCACTGCTGATACGGCAGAGAGGTTGTGTTTGCTCCTGTGAATTCAGATGGTTAGTCCATCTGGGCTCAGGTTTGCCATCTGTAAAATGGGACAACGGTCCATTTCTTTTCATCCCATCTGCCTTCCTCATCTCCAGCTCTCCTCTAGGGGTCTTAGGTAGAAAGGTGTGGCAGTCTACCCAAGGCAGGGGTGGGAGTTCTCCCGTGCCCTTCAAGCCTCCAACTAATGGCTCTGGGGTTGTCTATCATCTCCCTGACTTCTCTTTGGAAAAGCTTAACCTACTGTATGTGGAATCCCTTGCTTCTGTGTTGACCCGTTTCCCCAGATGCTATGTAGGGGAGAAGAGCTAATGCTTACTAATCTACAGGGAAAGTCTCTTCAGGGGCCTTGTAGGTTTCTGTCAACCATTTCTAAGCCCGTGAACCTTTTCCATTGATGTCATTTGGGTTGCTAAGAACCATTTCTTATAGTGACCTTTGCACCATAGCCCATGGAGTTGCATACATAAGTGGTTGCTTAATAAATATTATTCTGAACTTAACTCTCTTAGGCAGAAAAAAAATACAACTTGGTATTTTTGTTCTGAGGGCAAATTCCATCTCTAGCTGGAGTTCAACATCTGGAATGTTTTCCTGTGGATTTTTCCTGCAGCCTATAAAAGGATATATGGGAAGAACTTGGTAACGTGTGATGATGCCCTTGTCTGACTAGGGGGGTGGGGTGCTATGTGGGTACTTCCCTGGTAGGCAGGAAATGGAAGTGGCTAAGAGCTAACCCCGTGCGCGCCTAACTGTGCGCCAGGCCCTCACTCTAGATGCAGGCAGCATCTCTTTGGATCCTCCCAATGGCCTATAGGAGGCGCATCCTGTTTGTCCTCTTTTTACAGATGAACAATGGAAGCACAGAGAGCTTAAGGAGCTTGTCTGGTGCTGCACAGCTCAGTAGTAAAAACTTGAATTCCAACTCAGGCAGTTAGATTTTGGAGTTTGAATCTCTTTGGCTAGGAACAGTAACAAGGAATGAAGACTTTTCTCAGCCTACAATGCTTTCTGATCTCTGCCCAGTCAAGTCTTTCATTTCCCTTCCCTGGACTTCTACTTCAAGATGTGGAGTTCATATCTGGCCCCTGAATTTGAGTCCAGAAGCCTTTTCCGGAGAAAGAAACAGATGCTGACGCATGGTCTTGTTAAACCATCTTTAAAAGACCTTGCATAAGCAAACCAGGCCTGTGGATTTCTTCATCTTATTGGCATGTTCATTGGCACTGCTGAGATCAATAAAGAAATGGAATGAAACATACCCTTGAATCTAGGTGGCCTCTGGGAGGGTGTACAAACTTGACCTTCACCTCAGAGAGGTTGGGACATCTCAGGACAGGAAATCAACTTTGTCCTCCTGGGGAACACTGCCAAGTTGACCCCTGCCTCCTGGGACCTGGAGCCAGGTTTGCATATGACATCTGTGGGTTATTTTTCGTTTTTGAGACAGGGTCTTACTCTGTCACCCAGGCTGGAGTGCAGTGTCATGATCATGGCTCACTGTAGCCTCTAACTCCTGGGCTTAAGTGATTTCCCACCTCAGCCTCTCAGGTAGCTGGGACCACAGGTGGCACCACCATGCCTGGCTATTTTTTATTTTTAGCAGAGACAAGGTGATATAGTTAGGCTTTGTGTCCCCACCCAAATGTCATCTTGAATTGTAATCCCTGTAATCCCCACGTGTCAAAGGAGAGATCAGGTGGAGGTAACGGAGTCATGGGGGGCGGGTCCCTCATGTTGTTCTCATGATAGTGAGTGAGTTCTCATGAGATGTGATGGTTTTATAAGGGGCTCTTCCCCCTTTCGCTTGGCACTTCTTCCTGCCACCTTGTGAAGAAGGTGCCTTGCTTCTCCTTCGCCTTCTACCATGATTGTAAGTTTCCTGAGGCCTCCCCAGCCATGCTGAACTGTGAGTCAATTAAAGATCTTTCCTTTATAAATTACCCAGACTTGGGCAGTTCCTTATAGCAGTGTGAAAATGGACTAATACAGTCAGGCGTGGTGGCTCATCCCTGTAATCTCAGCGCTTTGGGAGACCGAGGTGGGCCTCCTGTGGCAAGGAGTTCGAGACCAGCCTGGCCAACATGGTGAAATCCCGTCTCTAGTAAAAATACAGAAATTAGCCAGGCATGGTGATGCATGCCTATAGTTCCAGCTACTTGAGAAGCTGAGGCAGGAGAATTGCTCAAACCCGGGAGGCAGAGGTTGCAGTGAGCCGAGATCATGCCACTGCACTCCAGCCTGGGCGACAGAGCAAGACTCTGTCTCAAAAAACAAAAAACCAACAAAAAACCACATTTTATAACTTGTTTAATAAGTGCAAATATATTCATATTATATATTAAGACTTTTTAATCTAAAAGTAGTTTTTTTTCTGATGTTAATAGAAATAAAAATATGTCCTAGACACTGTGCCTCCAGAGCCTAATGGACAAGTTGGCCCTGCCTGGCGCCTTCAGGCCCCAATGCACATTTATCTGTGTGTGCCCCTCTCCTTTTTCAAATGTGTTTCCAGAGATTGCAGAGGGCCTTCTTCTGAGGATTAATGTTGGGTTGACCTCTGGGATGCAGCCAAGGGATGCTTCTTTGGCCACTGTCTGTGGTACAAGAGGGCTTAGTGAAGAGGGGGAGCTGCAGGCTGAAAGTCCTCTGGGAGGCCCAGGGAAGACCCTGTGCCCTGTCCCCAAGAAACTGTGGGCTAGTGTGGCTGCAGACGGAAGGGTAGCGGAGGGGTCTTAGCTGTGGATGCGGAATATAGTGGAGCTAGTCTTGCTTTTTATGGGGCCTGGAGCCATTTCAGCAATTGGCTATCAACTTCCAGATGTTGGGCTAAAAGCCTGACTCCAGAACAGTGATTCTCACCCTGGGCGATTTTGCCTCTCTGGGGCCATTTGGCGATGAATGAATACATATTTTTTGTTGTTCCAGCCTGGGGAGGGTGCTGCTGGTTTCTGGTGGGTAGAGGCCAGGAATGCTGTACAACATCTGGAGTAAACAGGTTAGCCCCCTGCAGCAAAGAATTATCTGGCCCACTATTAGTAGTGCTGAGGTGGAGACCCCGATCCCAGAGGATGTTCCAGGCATCGAGTTTGGGTGAGCAGAGCCTTCTCAGAAGCTCCTGGATAGAGCTACACATGAGCTACCTTTCCCTTCTCCAACCAAACAACATGTCATTCATTATAGCCATAATAGAGACTGGCTGCTTTCACCCAAGCCACTTCCCAAAAGGGTAGAGCCAGGTGAGCCTCCGAGCGTCACAGACTTCATGTCCCAGAGTGGACAGTTCCAGAAATGGTGGCAGGGTGCAGTACCAGCAGACTCCCAGAGCCCCTGTCTTCTCTAACACCCTCTGAGCAGAATGCGGTATCCAGGTCTCCAGAAATCCTTCCTGCCGCTGTGGGCACAAAGCTGGGTAGGGTGCAGTAAGCAGGGTGACGCCAAGGGTGATCTCAGCTACCAAGGGCTCGGGTGACAGTGAACTGGAAGTTCCCACTTCATTTTGTCTTTCTCATTTTGATCCTGAGTAGCTGGGATGGAGGCAAAGGGCTCTTCTCTATGTTCAGATGCAGGTGTTGAGAGTGGGGAGACTTTCTAGCTACTTTACTCTCCTCCTGTGTTTTTGGTGCCTAAAGAGGGGAGGGGCAGGGAGCCTGCGATGGTCCCACTCAGGTCTGGGGACAGAACCCTGTCTGGGAAGGGCAGCAGAACAGAGGCAGGGAGGCTGGGGATGAGTGCGTGCGCTGCGCGGGCGTCTGTGTGCTGCGTTAGAGGTTAGTGTTGAGATGGAAAGTTGACTGAACCTGACCTCTCCTGTTTGTTGTCCAAGTTTGTCTGATCTCAGACCTTTCCCGGCCTTTCTCTTTCACCCTTTTGTTCCTGACCTCTGGGGTCCATCTGAAGAGGGAAAGGGGACTCTTCTCCATGGTTGCTCCCCCAAACACCACCCGTCTAGGAGGGTGTGGACCTGCTGGCACTGAAGAAATCTGTGCTGCACGATGGGGTGGCTCAGTGTCCCTATTCTTGGGAACCTGGCAGGCAGCTGAGCAGGGGGACTCACTCAGCCTGCTTCTCTGGGCCCCTGGGTGTCTGCTGCTGTCCATGTGGAGGAGCACAGAGGGCAGGGCAGGATGGATGAGGAAAGCTGTGGGCTGGTGCCTGGGTCTGATTAGACATGGTGGGGCAGGACTCCAACCTAGCCTGGAGGTGCACGCTAAAACGACCCTTTCCTGCTGGTGGTGCTGGGCTGCCGGGCTGCTGGAACAATTTAATCTGTGCTGGCTTCATTTATGGTACAACCCAGGCTCCCCAGAGCCCCGGTGGGAATAGCCATTCTAAATAAAAGAATTTTCCAGGTTTCAGAGGTTTTTTATACGTTTAAACGTTTCGATTTTTTTTTTTCTGACGTTCAACAATTTTGGATAAAAGCCTTTTAAAATGATGAATAGGTAGACTTTTAATTCCCTCCCCCTTTTGGTGTCCCAAGATCATCGTCATCAGCATAATTCTTGTTTTGGGCTATAAGACATGGAAATCCCCAGGGGTCATTGAGGGGTGTGGCATTCATTGTTTGCCACGCACAAAATGTACCGGAGCTTGTGTGTTTTGTTTTCTTAATGTTCTCTTTCCTCTCTGCCAGTTGATCCTTCTTGCCACCGTCCACATGCATTCCTTCTTTGTCCCTTCAATTTTGTTGACTTTCTTCCGCAGCAGCCTTGGAAAACGGACATCCAGAAGTCAGGCTTCCTGGAGCAGCACTGTTGTGGACTGTCAAGGCTCTTCACAGGATGATTCTCCCCTCGTCTTGAGTGGAGAATGCCAACATTTAAACATGCCCAGCCACGGACACGGCTATGAGGATGTTCAGAGCTTACTTTCCTTGGTTTCCCTGTTCTCGGTTGGGTCCCGTGCTGCTGAAGTAGTAGATAACTGGGGCATTCGTCATCACCATCAGCGTAATAGCCACCAGCAGCATGCATATAAAATTTCTGTGTTCCAAGTCGTTATTTATTTATTTATTTATTTATTTTTGAGCAGTGTCTTGCTCTATTGCCCAGGCTGGAGTACAATGGTGCGATCTCATCTCACTGCAACCTCCACCTCCTGGATTCAAGCGATTATCCTGCCTCACACTTCCGAGTAGCTGGGATTACAGATGTGTGCCACCATGCCCGGCTAATTGTTTTGTATTTTTAGCAGAGGTGGGGTTTCACCATGTTGGCCAGGCTGGTCTTGAACTCCTGACCTCAAGTGATCCACCTGCCTCAGCCTCCCAAAGTGCTGGGATTACAGGTGTGAACCACCGCATCTGGCCTAAATCGTCTTTTAACTGTTTTTCTTTCGTCATAACTCTAAACAGCTCTGTGAAAAAAGAATTGTTATTATCCAGCATCCTACAGTTAAGAAAGTAGAGGCACAGAGAGGGTCTGTGCAGGGGAGAACATGTGCAGCTGATATAGAAAATGGCAGAGCTGGGAACCTAACTACACCCCTTTAACCAGTGATGCTACCCTGGGGACGGCGTGCTGGCTTCTAAAGGATGCTGCTGCATTGCAAGTGAAGACTGATTAGTTATCAGGCTCGGAGGGAGGGGAAGGGACGGGGCAAACCTCCATCAAATGTTCCATATGCCGGGGCCTGTGCTGGACACGCCTTGACAGCAGGTGCTGCTGGAGTGCCAGCACCCGGTGCCGTCCCTGGCATGGAAGAGGCGCCCCCTCCTTTAGTTGGTGAGTGAGCTAATACCCTCGTATAGAATAGGAGTTATTCATTTGTGTTCTTAGGGCTGTAAGTTTTTGAAGATGCATTAATGGGGAAGAGAAAATGTGCAAGATTGGTTGAAAAACACCCCTCTGCACCCACCCAGATCGTGTTGGGACCTGCAGGAGAGCAGCTGTGGGTGGGATGGTCTGGGGCTGTTTGCTGTGTTCCAAGGGGCTGGGGCTGGGGCTGGGGCTGAGCAGTCCCTGCCCTTCTGGAGCTTGCTGGGGCTTGTCACCCGGTTACAGCTCTGCTGTGCGATTCAGATCCCCTCTGCCTCCCTTGGCTGGACGTGCCTCAGCCAGAGTGAGACCGTGGCAGGCTGGAGCTGCTTTCAAGGCCTCCTTCACCTGGGCTGTGCACACAAAAAGTTGAAGAAAGTCTAAGGGGACTTAATGGATGCTTCTTGGACAGACATCACGAAGCTTCATGCCCCGCAGTAAGCTGAAGCTATGAAGTGGAAGGAGTCATAGTCCCTGTTCCTGGTGCTCTCAGTATAATGGGGTTGGGGTGGGCTGCATAGACAGACTTGGGAACAAGGGAACATCAGTGGGGCAGAGCTGTAGCTGCTTCGGAGCAGCACTATGGGACCTCAGGCGGGGCCAGGTGGGCAAATGCAAAGTACCAGCAGGGAGGGTGCTGGGACCAGGTTCTGGGTGGCGACATGGCCTTCCACCTTCTCACTTCTTTGCCATACATGCTGCAGCCAGGTGATGTCTGTGGCACAAGTTTAAAAAAAAACTCAACTAATTGGTGCTCTTCCAGACCAAAAATGAAGAACTTTAAACTGGGGGTTATGGTAGAATCTGGGGGGGTCCCGAAAAGGACTTAAACCCATTCCATGGTCAGGGCCTTTCAAATACATTCGTCCCTCTGTGCGCCTCTGTTCTGCCCCAGCCTTGTAAGAGGGTCCCTGTCATTCTTCTAGAGCCAGACAGCCTGAGTTCAAATCCTGAATCCATCACTTTTCAGATTTGTGATCTTGGTCAAGTAACTGACCTCTGTGAGCCTCAAATTCTCCGTCTCTGAAAGTTGGGGAGGCTGCTGGTAGTACCCACCTAAGAGTTAGGGTGAAGCTGAAATTGATCATCCGTGTAAATTGCTCAGCATGGGCCCTGACAGGCTATCAGCACTCATTAGCCGTGCGTTATCTCCACCCTCATCATCGTTACAGTCCAGGTGGCTCCCGGAGGGCACGTCTCTCTGGGAAACTGGACCTGGAGCTCTTCTTCCCTTCCTGTCTCGGCAGACAATGGCGATGACCACTCGGAAGGAGGCCTGGTGGAGAACCATGTGGACAGCACCATGAACATGTTGGGCGGGGGAGGCAGTGCAGGCCGGAAGCCCCTCAAGTCGGGTATGAAGGAGCTGGCTGTGTTCCGGGAGAAGGTCACTGAGCAGCACCGGCAGATGGGCAAGGGTGGCAAACATCACCTCGGCCTGGAGGAGCCCAAGAAGCTGCGACCGCCCCCTGCGAGGGTCAGTGAGGGTCAGGCCTGGTGGGAGGGGTGGGAGGACAAGGAAAGTGGGGTCTCAGCTGGAGGAGGGCATCCCAATAGGACCCTCGTCTGGTGTGACCTGTAGGCAAAGCACTTTTCTTTCCACAAACATAGCTGTGGAACATAGTGACCTTTGGGGCAGTCAGGATCTCTGGCTGTGAAATAGACTGGACGTGTGGTTTCTTGATGTTCTTTCCTTTTAAAACCTCCACATTTCTGTATGGTTTTGGAACACAGACAAAGAAAATGAATCCCAGAGATGAAGACAGAGTCCCTGAAACTTGCTTACTCTTTTTTTTTCCCCCTGAAATGGGGTCTCACTCTCTTGCCCAGGCTGGAGTATAGTGGTGCCATCACACCTCACTGCTGCCTCCAACTCCTGAGCTCAAGTGATCCTCCTTCCTCAGCCTCCTGAGCAGCTGGGACTATAGGCGTGTACCACCACACCTGGCCAATTTTGTAATTTTTTTGTGGGAATGGGAGTCTCACTATGTTGTCCAGGCTGGTCTCAAACTCCTGGACTCAAGCAATCCTCCCACCTCAGCCTCCCAAAGTGCTGGGATTACAGGTGCCTGCCACTGCACCTGGCCTGAAACTTAGTCACTCTTGTTGCCATATGCTTCTCTCACTGAGCTACCTCCTCTCTTCTTTCCTTCCCAGCTCTGCCATCTTGGGTCCTGGCCCTGGTTGGTTTTATGGAAAGAAATGGAGCTGGGGCATGGGGTGGGGGCATAGAGACTCTGGAGACAGCCACTTGGATCGATATTTGGAGGTAGAGCCCATTCTGACACATGAAAGCCACGGTCACAGAACAAGGAGAGGAGTGAACATTCCCATCCATACAACTTTCTTTAGGGGCTAGGGTTGGGCACCCAGCATGTCAGGGAGATTCCTGGGTAGGCTGTCAGAATCCCTGTGCCCCCTGCTGGCTGTGCGACCATGGGAAAGTCCCCTCCCCGTGCAGCACCTTCTCCCTGAGCTTGCGCCTGGCGCGTGCTTCGTGGGCCTGCTGTCCTCACTCTGGGCGTCCCCTGCTGTCTGTGCGCGCAGACTCCCTGCCAACAGGAACTGGACCAGGTCCTGGAGCGGATTTCCACCATGCGCCTTCCGGATGAGCGGGGCCCTCTGGAGCACCTCTACTCCCTGCACATCCCCAACTGTGACAAGCATGGCCTGTACAACCTCAAACAGGTAAGTGTGGGGCCAGTCGGTGCCAGGGCGTCTCCTCCTCAGCCCTGGGCCCCAGATGTGCCTTGTTTCTGCCCCACCCGCCTATAATCCTCTGAGGTCTGAGCTGAGTGAGAGACTCAGACTCCTGTCACCATGGGAATTGGAGTGCCAGCTGCCAGGCCAGGGAGGGTGTGGCTTTTCTCCCTGCCTGCGATGGGTCAGTTGCTGGCTCCACTCGCCCAACCACCCACTGGCCTCACTTGGATTCTGGGTTAGGAGGAGGCTCTTGGAGAAGGGAAGTGGCTTAAACCAAGCATCTTAGCTTTGATCGGACATTGGCATCACCTGGAGCTCTTCCTGGGCCCGCCCCCAAATTGCCATGTGGTAGGTCAGGTTTGCAGCTCTAACAAGCCTCAGGTGAGGCTGATAATCTGAGAGCCACACTCTCACCATCATTGATTTCAACCATTGGCCGAGTTGCCTTCATGGTTTCGAAGTATCTCAGGGAATGAAGAGTCAGGGATGGAGAAATGCTGTTGGAAAGATTTTGAAAAGCCATCTAGAACAACATTGTAAATACATTGGAGAAAATGAAGTTTAAGTAAACTACTCAGGAGCCCTTCTTCCTCCTCTTTCCACCTTCTGTTCATACACATTTTAATAGTCAAGTGTGCATATGCAATATTTTCCCTGTAACATACTTTTCTTTTTCTTTTTTTTGAGATGGAGTCTTGCTCTTGTCTCCCAGGCTGGAGTGCAGTGGTGTGATCTCAGCTCACTGCAACCTCCGCCTGCCATGTTCAAGCAATTCTCCTGCCTCAGCCTCCTGAGTAGCTGGGATTACAGGTGCCCGCCACCACACCTGGCTAATTTTTGTAGTTTTAGTAGAAATGGGGTTTACCATGTTGATCAGGCTGGTCTTGAACTCCTAACCTCGGGTGATCTGCCCACCTCGACCTCCCAAAGTGCTAGGATTACAGTCATGAGTTGCCACACCTGGCTGGGCATTGGGACTTAATAAAGCTGCCCTGGTGGTTCTAATGGCAGTCTGGGCTGACCTATAGTGTGGATGTGTGGGGCCAGAAGGTGGGAACAGGGCTCTGCTGATGGCCCAGGGGTCTCACCTCTCCACCCTCCTCACCATCCCGGGGTCTCACCTCTCCACCCTCTTCACCATCCCGGCACCTTGACCCTCTAAATATTCATTAGTATTAAAAGCTGTTTGTATACATGCCCTCTAAATGTAAGCCAGCTAACTCCATTTGGAGCTCAGAAGAAAAAAATCTTGATCACTTCTCATGGAAAACAGGCTGTCTGCTGCGTCTTTGGGTAACTAATGTGATTTGCAGGAGTAGTTAGCTTATGCGTCAAACACAGACCTTGGAGTGGGAATGCCTGGGGAATACCTGGCTTCCATCTCAGCTATGCTTCTTACCAGCTGTGTGACCCTGGGCACGTTGCTTAGCCCATCTGTGCTTCAGTTTTATCATCTGTAAACCAGGGATAATAATGGCATCTAATTCACAAAGTGGTTGTGAGGATTAAGTGACTGTATTTGTTAGAAACTGAATGAGCGGTGTGTCTTTGCTCACACAGTACCTGGCACACACTGATTTTGATCGCAACATGAGGGTTTTCACCTTACAGTGTGACTAAGCTTCAGCAGGCTGGGTTCCCTCCACTGGATAGGACCTCCCTTGAGACTGGGGACTGAGTCTTTTCGTCTTCGGGTGTCCTGAATGGCCTTGCTAATCAGAGGGGTCCCTGGGCGGGCAGCATCAGCGTCACGTTGGAGCTCGCTAGCCATGCAGAATTTCCAGCCCTCCAGGGACCTCCTGAATAGGAATCTGCATTTCATCAAGGTTCCCTGGCGCTTATTTGAGGTTGCGAAGCTCCACCTGGCAGCGCAGCGTGTGGGTAGCTGCAAGGGGTGGCTGCTCAGTGGATGCCGGGTTGCGGGAGGGAAGGAAAATTGCTGGCTGCGGGCTCCTCCACGCTCTTCTCCTCTCTCCCCAGTGCAAGATGTCTCTGAACGGGCAGCGTGGGGAGTGCTGGTGTGTGAACCCCAACACCGGGAAGCTGATCCAGGGAGCCCCCACCATCCGGGGGGACCCTGAGTGTCATCTCTTCTACAATGAGCAGCAGGAGGCCCGCGGGGTCCACACCCAGCGGATGCAGTAGATCGCAGCCAGCCGGTGCCTGGCGCCCCCGCCCCCACCCCTCTCCAAACACCGGCAGAAAACGGAGAGTGCTTGGGTGGTGGGTGCTGGAGGATTTTCCAGTTCTGACACACGTATTTATATTTGGAATGAGACCAGCACCGAGCTCGGCACCTCCCTGGCCTCTCTCTTCCCAGCTGCAGATGCCACACCTGCTCCTTCTTGCTTTCCCCGGGGAAGGAAGGGGTTGTGGTGGGGAGCTGGGGTACAGGTTTGGGGAGGGGAAGAGAAATTTTATTTTGAACCCCTGTGTCCCTTTTGCATAAGATTAAAGGAAGGAAAAGTAAAGTGTGTGTCTTTTGCTTGAGTCTTTGGGGTCTTCTATGGAGAGATGCGGAGCCTGGCCTAGGTTGGCCTACCTACCAGCGTCCAGCTTTGCCCCTGGCTCCTAGGAAAATGGGAAAGGCCCCGTCTCCGTTTCTCATTCATGAAATGGCAATAAGAAAGAATGGGAACCTCATGAATCCAGATCAAACCCTCCAGTGCAGCCCTAGGACTCTCAGGTGAGGCTTCTGCCCCCATGCAGCCCCTGCCTGGCACTTTACAGGGGCAGCATGAGTCATGGGGTGGGGGTCAGGGGAGACGTGGAGCGTGGGTCCAGCTTCCTCCCTCCCACATTCAGATAACACTGCAGTGGGAGACAAGGAACAGGAAATGTTGGAATTGGGGTTGTCTGGCCCGTGAAATAAAGGAAGCTCCCTCCTGCCCAGGGTGAGATATTTCTGTTCAGCCCCCAAAGAAAGGGAGTTGGGCTGTGGTTAACTGGCTTATTCATAAAGACGACACCACTGAGAATTCAGGCGACCAAATGATTTGGTCTCCAGACCAGCAAATATCAATTGAAACAAAGTGCTGTGATTTGTCAAGGTGTGCAGGCTGAGGGACTGTGGAAGGAGACACAGAATGTGGCCTGTTTCCTTAGCAGAGTTCCACATCAGAGCTCACCTACCTCTGCCACTCTGTTCTGGCCTCTCAACTCCAGTGAATTCCAGGGGCTTATGCACCCCACCCCTGCCTTTGCAATGGGCCAAGGGGGGAGAAAGCTCAGCATTCGAGGCCCGCAGTCCCTGCCCCCTAACCTTCCTCAGCACGTGGCCCAGGGCCTGGCCTCTCCTGTCACTCCTCTCTCTTGTGGCTGGAGTCTGATCCCTTCCCACAGAGGAGGGGCTCCCCAGGGGCCTCGCCCAATCCACTACCTTCCAGACCTTCCATCTGGTGAGTGTGGCGAGGCGGAGGGATGGCGGGCCCTTTACCAGGTGTGACATAAGTGTAGCTGGAATGCAAGACAGCTTTCGGAAGTGGCACAAGATGAGCTTTCTTGGAGTGCGGGAAAACCAGATCCCCAAGAATAGATGGAGTCCTGCCAGGAGGGTGTGTTCTAGGCTGCACCGGGCCAAGGCCAGCACTTGGCCACTGCCCCAAAAGTATTCATTCAGCGGATCCTTGTGCATCCATGAAACAGGCACTATTGTTAGTTACACTTTACAGATGAGGAAAGGGTCCCCAGAAGTGCCCAAACTCTCCTGCCCTGGGTCTGGGGACCCCTAACTCCAGCGCGTGGCACCCACCCACCCCTGAATTATACTAGCAGGCGGGATGCTTGGAGAGGGCCTAGAGGGCTCTGGGCACTGGATGGACCTGGGGCCTGAAGCTCAGCAGTCCCTGCGTGGGGTCTGACTGGCTTTCATTCAGCGCATGCGTGCTGCTGCTGGCCCTTCCCCCGGTCCTCTCAGTTGCTGCAAAGAGCAGTCAGCACCGCGGCTGCTGTCCCCGGGTGGAGCTGCTATCCCTGGGTGGAGCAGCCCGTGCCTGCTCTCCTGGGAAGCCTGGTGTTTCTCAATCTTGGTGAACATTTGACTCGACGGGGGCACTTAAACAAAAACAAAAACTCATGCCAGTACCTCAGCTTCAGACATTCTGATGTAACTGGTCTGCCACGGAGCCCAGGCAGGTTCCTTCTCCTTTCTTAGGTTCCATGGTGATTGTGGACCAGGGATAAGGCAAGAAGAATGCCGTAGTCAGGACACCTGGGCTTGGATCCTTTCCCACCACTTCGTTTTCCATCGCCTGGGGCTGTGCCATCCACCTTCTCGCATCTGTCTGTTGGGGATGTTATCAGCCTCAAATAACAGGGTGGTATCAGTGTGAGACTAGATGTGAAGGTGCTTTGAAAACTATAGGACTGTATAAAATGGGAGGGGTTACTGTGGGACCATTGTTGGGTCAGCTGTTTGCCAGACTTCACGCCCCACGGTTGCCACCTTGTCCATTCTTTGAACTTTTGCAGAGGGCTTCTGAGGATGCCTCAGCCTCCTTGCCCATTTCCCCTGCATTACCCTAACTGCTCTTGTACCCAACTCTCTGAAGAGGTAGCTTTTATGGGTGAGTGGGTGAGCAGCACCTCTGCTGTGGCTCTAGCTGCAGGAACCACACTAACTGATGTGCAGTGCGAGCTAGAAACCTCTGCCGAGAGGAAGCATCATTGCATCCATGTGGGAAGATGGCTGGCTGGGCAGGGATCTTGCAGATGTCAGGTACATCTGCCTCTTTAAAGGTTAAGCAAACAGCGGGGCTATACTGCCACTGTGTGGCAAGATGCGGAACTGCAGCTGAGCATACATCGGGCCTTAGAGAGCCTGTGGCATTGAAGAGGAGTGGTCCAGAAGGAGTCAGCTGGAGACCTTGTTACCACTGGCCCTATCCCAGACCCCCTGAGTTAGAAGCTCGGGGAGGGGCCTGGGAGTCTGCATTGAAACTTGCTTCCTGTGTGGTTCTTATGGAGGACTGGTTGACTTCATTTATAGGATCCAGGGCAAAGTAAAAATACGGAGTCCCTTATTCAGAAATTATTAAGAATGTGAAGACAGAAATAGCAGAACATTAAACCAAGTGCCAGCCCTGTGTGACTGCACAGGTCATGCCCATGGAGCTACCCCTCTTCTTATGCTCTCTATATTTGGACAGTCACCACTGTTGTCCCTGAATCTGTTCGATGTGTCCTGAATACTAGCTGCATAATAAGATGTGGTGGTTAAAAGCGTGACCGTGGAGGTGAGGTGGTCTTTGAACAGAATTGGACTCTCTTGAGTTATGTGCTTTTGGACATATTTCTAATCTCTGTGAATCTCATTTACTTCCTCTTTAAATATTGGGATAGTTTCTATCTCAAAGATTTGCTTTGAGAATATAAAATCATTTCTGTCACATGGTAAGTGCTGCCTAAATATAGTTCTCGACCTGGCATGGTGGCTTACACCTGTAATCCCAGCACTTTGGGAGGCCACGGTGGGTGCATCACCTGAGGTCAGGAGTTCAAGACCATCCTGGCCAACATGATGAAGCCCCATCTCTACTAAAAATACACACACACACACACACACACACACACACACAAATTAGCTGGGTGTGGTGGCGGGCACCTGTAGTCCCAGCTACTTGGGAGGCTGAGGCAGGAGAATCACTTTAACCTGGGAGGTGGAGGTTGCAGTGAGCTGAGATTATACCACTGCACTCCAGCCTAGGCAACAGAGTGAGACTCCATCACACACACACATACACACACACACACATACACACACACACACACACAGTAGCTCTTACTGTATCCTGGGCTCAGTGTTAGGATGTCAGGCTATGAAGATGATGAAGATGAAGAAGATTATGGCCTTTGTCCTGAAGGACTGAGATTCTTGTGGAAGGAAACAGCCCTGAAACCCAGAGATGGCCCTCCATGGATGGCGGTACCCCTCCAGCAGGGGATGTGGGGCAGTTAGGAGGAATAGTTAAGTCTGGTGTCAGGGAAGGTGTCTCAGAGAGGGTGAAGGCAGAGTTGGAAGGAAGAAGCTGAGATTGGGGAGAGGAGCGGGAGGACGTGTGTGCATCACACATGCATGTGTGTGCAGGTGTGGGTGTTGGGGGCTGGGGTTCAGACAGAGGGAGCAGCATGTGCAGAGACTTTATCTTATTTTCATGTCCGTATTTATTTATTTTTAGAGACAGGGTCTTACTCTGTTGCCCAGGCTAGAGTGCAGTGGCATGATCATAGTCCACTGCAGCTTTGAGCTCCTGGGCTAAAGCGATCCTCCTACGTACCTCATCCTCCCAAGTGGCTAGGACTACAGGTATACAACACCATGCCTGGCTAATTTTTATTTTGCAGAGACAGGGGTTCTCACTATGTTGCCCAGGCTGGTCTCGAACTCCTGGGTTCAAGTGATCCTCCCACTTTGGCCTCCTAAAATGCTGGGATTACAGGAGTGCACCACCATGCCTGGCCTGCAAAACCTTCAAGTCATGAGCTGGACGATGACCCTGGACACCAGCACATGGCTGGGGATATGTATGGTGAAGGGAGGCGACAGGTGGAAGAGGAACAAGAGGAAGAGGAAGCCAGGGCACATCAGGAGCGACTTGGGGTGTGTTGCTGAGGGATTTGAACTCTGGACCAAAGGTTAAGTACCAAGGAGGGAAGTTAGGCAGAGGATGGGCATGATTGGATTGGTGTTTAGAAAGTGAACTGGGCCGGGCACGGTGGCTCATGCCTATAATCCCAGCACTTTGGGAGGCTGAAACGGGTGGATCACTTGAGGTCAGGAGTTCAAGACCAGCCCGACCAACATGGTAAAACCCCATCTCTACTAAAAATACAAAATTAGTTGGGCATGGTGGCACTTGCCTGTAATCCCAGCTACTTGGGAGGCTGAGGCAGGAGAATCTCTTGAACCCGGGAGGCGGAGGTTGCCGTGAACTGAGATTACACCATGGCACCCCAGCGCGAAACTCCATCTCAAAAAAAAAAAAAAAAAAAGAAAGTGAACTGCAACTGTGATGTCCAGCGTGGAGGACAAGACATGGAGTGGGAGTGGGTGGAACATTCCTGCAGGAGAAATTGCAAGGATCCAGGGGAGAAGTGAGCATGATTTGAATGAATCAGGGCCAGGGAGATGGAGAGAAGGCCCGAGGGTGAGGGTGGTCCGTGAGGTCACTGATTCCTGGCACCTGGTGGCTTATTGGATGGAAGGGGTAAATGAGGAGGCAGGACTGAGGCCGGGGGTTGGGCTTGGACAGCTGGGTGGATGCAGTGTCGTTCTCTGAGACAGCAAATAGGAGGAGGAGGAAGAATGGGGAAGAAGAGGAGGGGGCTAAAGAAGAATTAAGAGAAGGAAGAGGGATGGCTTAGTGGGGAAGATGATGAGTTCAAATTGTGTTGTTATTGAACCTCTACTTTGTAAGGCATACGATAAAATGATAAGGGAGGCCAAGTGCCTGAGCTTACAGGATGAGTTCAACATGGAACAAATTGTATTTGAGTTGCTTGAGGGACACTGGGTGGAGAAGACACCCCCGACTTTTCCTCGTTCTCATCCGATGACAATTCTTGAGTAAGGTCCATCAGTTCTGTCTGCAGGCCATGGTTCATCTCTATTCCCTCCTCCCCCTTTCCCCTGTCACCAACACAGGGGAGATGGGATGGTTGATGGGTGGGGGGCCAACCAGCAGGTGGGGAGCGCACAGGAAGCAGCTGTCTTTGGGAATAGAGGAGGACTGGCAGGGGAGGAGACAAGAGTGTGGTGGGTGGTTTTGTGGGTAGCTTTGTAGGGGTTGGGATGGGGAGATGGGAAGGTTCTCACCTGCTGGCCTTGGTTTTCTCTGATAGGGAGAAGGTAAGGGTGTTTGCTAGGAATGAGGGAAGGTGGAACAATGCATTGGAGAAATGAGGGCAAAGTGGGGGAAATAATCTGATTGGGGCCTCTAATAGGTTTCCCAGGCAGGATGTGGGGCCCTCTGAGCCTGGGGATTCTGGGGTGATGTCAGCTCACCCAATAGTGGCACTTTTCCCTGTGGGGCACAGCAGTGCCGTGCAGGAGGGACGGTGCTGACCGGACAGGGCTGAGGTGCTGCAGGGCAGGGGAGCCCAAGACAAGCTGACACCAAGTGTGGAGCTGTGGGCTTCGGTCTCCTTAGGCAAAGCAGCAGAGCCAGAGAGGGCTGATGGATTGAAAACTCAAGCAGGGGCAAGCAAAGGCTCTCTGTCTCTCTTAGGTAAAACCGTCTCTTCTTTCTTGCCTCATTTTTCTCAGTCTCATAGTAGACTACGATTAGAATGGGAGAGTGGGGTTTTCAGATTTTAAATGTGGAACCTTGGGGGTCCCAGAGCTTAGAGTGTGGCTTAAGTGGATGGAGGGAAAGGCAGATGGTGTGTGGCAGCGCTGGGACCAGCAGCATACCACTGGGGAGAGGGAGGGAGACAGAGTTTCTGGGCTGCTGAACCGTGGGGACCCCAGGGGAATGGTGCTGTTGCTAAGGGGCTCTGTGGGTTGTCCCGCTGAGCACGGGTGGTGCAGGGTGGTGGGGGGACAGGGATGGAGTAGTCCGTCCAGAGCCTTAATCCTTGATGGCCACGGGCTGTGAGCAGGGATTCACAGATGTGGGTTACATGTGTAGGAGGAGATGAAAGGGGAAGAGAGGACCACAGTGGAGAGGGATAGGGTTGTGCGGGGGACGGGGCGTGACAGCCTCTGGGGAGGAGCAATGGGGAGAAGGATCCCGGCTGGCACCTGCTCCAGGCAGTGTGCGTGCAATGGTAGGGTGGGCAGCTTCCCCTGGAGAAGCCAGGAGACAGTCTGGGGGCAGGAGGTGCCACATGGGAGGCCTTCCTGTAGTTCCTCTTGCTGTCCCCCTACTCGAGGCACCCCTGGAAAGGAAAGCAGAGAAGGTGCCTGTTCCCTCTGTGCACCTCCTAATGCATCCTCCACCTCCTCCTCCTCCACCTCCACTGCTGGGCCCCGGTAGCCTGAGAGAGCGGCGTGGGAACCTCCCTGGCTTCCCAGGTGACTG
Source organism: Rhinopithecus bieti (assembly GCF_001698545.2). NCBI lineage: Eukaryota > Metazoa > Chordata > Mammalia > Primates > Cercopithecidae > Rhinopithecus > Rhinopithecus bieti. Next base: position 684,794 of record NW_016812009.1, read on the forward strand.
CAGGGCGGGCTGAGTGACAGGCGTCCAAATGCCGTGTCTTTGGCTGGATAGACTACTCTGTGAACTTGAGGGACCTGGTGCTGACAGGTGTCAGGCAAGTGGCTCAGCCACCCCAGAAGGAGGTGTGCCTGGTGGCAAATCAGGCCACTGGCAAGGCAGGGACTTCCCGGTGACTCCACTTGTCCTGTGACTAGGACAGGACGGGACACATGGTTTCTGGGTGGCCTCAGCCATTGAGCTGGGCAGAGTGAGGATGCCACCGCCTCCGTCTCCCCTCTGTGCTCCTGGGCCTGAGGCTCTGGGGGGTGTGGTCAGTGGGGTGCCTAATGGGCAGTGTGCTGTGCAGCTCTGTGAACCGGGAGGAGCCGTAGGGAAAGAGCCTCGGGACGAAGGGGCCTAGGAGGGAGGAAAGCAACAGGGTGAGGCAGCAGAAGGTCGGAGGGTGTAAGAACTGTGCTCTTCAGTGCCCAAGGGTTGACATCAGGGGTGCCATCTTGGGTTTTCCTCTTCACTGGGCACAGACAGCGGTGGAGGTTGGGTAGGAACCAGAGGGAGAGTTTATCTTGGCCAGAGGTTCCCAGGAGTTTTACGTTTACAAGGCAGTGGGAGGAGGGATTGAGGAACATTCTGGAAATGCCTTCCTTAAAATCTTCTCCAAGGAGCAGAAACTTCTCATTTGTCTAAGGGTGGATGAAGGCCACTTGACTTCATAGCAAGGGCTGAGATGGAAAGATGGCAATAATCGTTAATAGAACAGTAGGGGAACACGTGCCGAATGTTCCCAGTTCTCAGGGCTTTGGGGACATTAACTGGCCGAATCCTCACAGCAGCTCTATGAGGTTTTACCCACAAGGAAATGGAGGCCTGAGGAGGTGATGTAGGCTGCCCTGGGTTCCACGACTGTGGTGGCTTTCCAACGGGTGGGGAAGGGGCCACTGGAGCTCCAGTGGGTGGGCTTGTCTTGGGGGATGGGGGGTTCTCTCTGGACGGAGCAGTCGCTCAGCCCGGATCCCGCCGGGGGCCTTTCTCCATCCCCTCCCGGCTGTGGCCCGAAGAGAATCGGGGGCTCGCGTCCCCCACTGCCTGCCTTCCCTGAGCCCTCGGAGGAAGCTGACGTAGGCTAACTGAATGCATAACTTTATTAAATAAATGCTTTGTCATGACAAAAGACAAAGATCAAGGAGTAACATAAATTATAAGTTGAATAAATAGTATACAGCAATCTTCACCTTGTAAGAAAATGTGAGAGCCTTTGTTGGTTTTTTATTTCCTTAAGTACAAAATGCTAAACAGGAGCCGAGCTCAAGCTCTTCCGCATTCAGATGGTTTTTTCGTGTTTTTTTTCTGCTTTTTTTTTTTCTTTCTCACAAACTGGTTGTATTTGTTGATTTATTTTTCCATCCTTTTCACCAGTAAAGATTATCATCATTTATTTTTGTTTTAAAGTTGAAACCAAAAAAGAGGAGAGAACAGAGTTATGGTATGAATGTATGTAAAACTACAGAGAACTACAGTAATATGTACTGTGGTTATTGCTGTCTTCAAAAACAAAACAAAAAACAACAACAACAACAAACAACCGGTGGCAACTCGGAATCTGAAGGAATCTTGTCTGACAACGGTGCTATCCATGTGGGCTACTGTGTGACAGTGGCAGTGGAGACTCCGGCTGGTGACTGGGGACCGGTGGAGTGGGGTGAGCGGGCACAGGGAGGCTGGGGTCCCCTTCCCCTCGGACCGTCCCCACCTTCCCTTTCCCCATCCAAAAGGATTTCAGGAGAGGAGGCCAGAGTCTGTGAAATGACTAAACTATATACTCCATTAGAAAACCAAGAAAGTATGTTTTAAAATAGAAACAAAAGCCTAAGAGAAAACAAAAAGTGGAGAAACAGTGCAACATAATTCTTGCACTTTAGTGGTTTTAAAAATACAGACAGTACAAGGCCCAGGTTGCTGGTTGGTGAAACCCCCGTCCCTCATCCCTCCTCCACTTTGCAAAACAGAGCCTCCTTTCTCTTGGAAGCCAGACGTGTCCTCTCTGACGCTATGGGGTTTCTTCTCCTTAGAGCTCTTCTCTGAGGTTCCCATCCTGGGCCAGAGCCCTCTCAGGGGTGAGTGGATGGGTCCGGGGTACTGTCCCACCTTCAGGGGGGCTTGGCGGTTGCCGTGGCAGCCCTGTCTCGCTAACCGCTGGGTGGTGGGAGCAGGGTGGTTGAGGCCCACCCTCTAGGGGAGGCCAGCCCTGTGGGGGTACCATGGAGGCCACAGAGGTGGTGGTGGGGAGACGGGGTGAGAGAGAAGAGCCACGATCAGAAAAGGGCCTCCCTGGACCTCGTGCGCCTGCCTTCCTCCCCATATGGGGCCAGTGTCCCCAGGCCTGTCTGTCTAGGCCTGGCTGTCAGAGAAAGGTTCCAGTCTCTTCCTCCCCATGTGCCCTGCTTTGCCAGGTGGGTTGGGGCAGGCTGGAGGAAGGAGGGTCAGTCCTGGCTGGACTTCCCTATCTCCTAGCAGTCATGGGAAAGACAGAGGATCTTCACCACTGCTGGAGTGAGGCACGAGTCTAAAGGGGATGTGAGAGACCTTCTGTGGGTCTCTTCTGTGGGTGTGAGTGTGGGAGTGGGCAGCACTTAGACCCAGAGCCATGGATAGCCCGGAGTCCCAGGTCTCTGGGTCAGCAGGCAGTCGGCCAAAGGCCAGCCTGGAGTCAAAGAGAGCCCTGCTTAGATTGCCATGCCCACACCATTCCAAACCTGCCTACCTTGCACCCTGCCATGGGGGAAGAGGTGCTGTCTTCCTCCAGTGCCTCCCTTCCCAGGGTCTCCCCACCCTGGGCCCAGCCAGACCTCCCATTTGGGAGGCTTAGTTCCATGCGTCCATGAAGGCCCAGCTTCTCTAGGGAGTGACCAACTGCCCATGAGAATACCCTGCATGCAGAAGAGACTCACAGGTTTGGGTTACCAGGCACGAACTTTGGAAACCGGAAGAGTCTGGCACACTCATACCAGGCTCTAATCCCCCACCTGATGGCTGGCAGCAAAAAGCCAATGCGAGGGGCAGAAGCCCGCCCAAAGTCCAGACACAGTGGGTGAAGAGAGAGCCCCTCTCAGGTCCAGGCTGGGAGGAATGTAGGGGGAGACTGTAGTTCCTGGCTCAGTCTTTTCTTAGGGGAGTGGCACCCCAGTATCCACTTGGCAGATCCTAGTTGAATAACTGCTCAAGATGCAAAGGAAGAATAGGTGGAAAGAACAGTGACATGGAAGAGGTTTGGGATACTGGCCTAAGACACACAGAAATGTGAGTTGGGTTTAGGGGACAGCTGTGCAGAGAGATGGGGCGTGCTGACTTGGCAGGTCAAGTCCTTGTGGCTGCTGGCCCTATCGGGCCCCTTTGTCTCATGAAGATTGAGCACTTCTCCTGTCCCCAGTCAGCTGTCCTGTCCAGGGGCATAGGAGATAGCCCCCAAGTTCTATAGCTATAGGGTTCCCATCAGTTGAAACAGATTTGCTTTTTCACTATTCCTCTTCGTAGCCCCAAATTCATTGTTGGAGGCAGTCTCCACTGTGTCATGCCATGAGCAAAGAGTGAAGAGAGCTGTGTCCGCAGCACAAAGGGGTCTCCTTGGCCAGTGTCCAAGCCCCCTTTCCTGGATATCTTCAGCCTTAAAGAACAGTCACAAGGCCACCCACTGGCTGAGGAAGTCATTGGAGAATGGGAGTTTTCTTGGTTCAGAATATGGCTGCCGAGTGACAGCATCCCTGAATCATGCGTTCCCTGCTTGTTCCGGCCCTCCTTCCATCCTCCACCCAAGGGAGGACGCAGGGACTGGCCAGAATGGAGGAAGAGCCGGAAAGACTCGTGGGCCTCCATCCCTCCTTGCAGGCTGAAGGTGGGCAGCGGAGCGCCTAGTCTTGTCCCTTCCAAAGCATGGCCAGTTTCGACTGATTCTTCCTATCTGGCTTCTAAAGTCTAGCATCCTCCTAAAGTTACCCACCTTCCCTGGCTCTGTGGCCTGGATTAAGTTCATTTCTATTTTGCAACCCATTCCCCCATTTTCCTCTCTTTCCTCTCGAATCCCAGAAAACATACAGGGTGGGGAAGCTAAAGAAGTTTCTATCGGCTTTTTCCCCTTTCTGCTGCTTTGTGCCAAAGCTAGAATGGAACAGTCCCTTCAGCCCTCTGTTCCTCCCCACATCTACTCTGGCCGGAACCGTCAATCTTACTGTTCTCCTGCATCTAAACCTTTTTGCCACCATCTCCCTCTGCCATCTCTTACTTCAGTCTCCCTCCTGCTCTGCCAGTGTGGAGAGTGAGGGAGGCTTCCAAAAATGCACGTTCTGTTCAGATGAAAGGAAAAGGCTGGGGCGGGACTGGTGGATCCGTCATGGACCTGTTGGGCTCATGTGGTGTGATGTCCGGAGACTGTGATTTCCTGAGGGTTTAAAGACTAAAATGGGATGGACTGAGGTGCATGCTGTTTGCACCACAGAGGACTGGCCTCTGCCTGGCTCGGTGGGTGCAGAAGAATATATGTGGGGAATCACTGTCAAGTCCAGCACTGTGCCCCACAAAAAAGCTGAGTTTATTGCTCACGGGAAACTCTGCCTTGAGGCAGGCAAAAATGCTATTACAGGTTGTATTAGGAGAATATGGGTTTTCTCAGTTTTCCCAGCATGAGGAAGTCCTCAATGCCCCTATAGGAACTACTTTGAAAAGTTAATGCAAACTTTTGAAAGAAAAGAAGAAAGAAAAAAACAAAGAAAAAATAGATTTATATGCCTATATATGACTATATGGAGTCTTGTAGATTAATACAAGCCCACTTTTTTTTTCAGCCTATCCTCCCCCACAGAGGCTGCTGTGCTACTTGTAAATTGAATTAAATGAGGGCTGAAACTGCACGTATCAGCATGTACTGTAGTCACCCTGGAAGAACAAGTCTTTCCAATTTTGGGGCATGTATTGATTTCTAAAAAAAGTCTGCCTGGGGAATGAAATATGCACATGAATTTCATATTCATAGATCTGCTTCCAAAAACCTCTCTATCTAATATCACTCAATTATGAAGCTGTTTTGCTTTCAGAGGAATGGAATGCATTTTTGTTTTTATAAATCTGGGGAGAGACAACACTCTGCCCAGGTGAGAGGAGAGGAAGTTCAGGGGTCCGGGTGTCCATACTGCCGGCTAGAGGAGGAGACAGATCTGGGAGAGGTCCTGGCGTGGTTTGCCTTTTCCTTTCTCCCCCTGACCAATCCATACTGGGAAACCCCGAGTGTCATCGAATGCCACATCCTGGGCTGCATCTTCTAGCGCCCACCTCTCCCGCCCCTAGGCCAGGGCTGGACGTGAAAGTTGGGCCCCTCCCTGGTCTCGGTGCCTTTCCTTCCCGCCCACCTGCTTGTCCTTCTTTTCCTAACTCTATTTGTCTTTCTCTCTCCTCTACACAAACACTTCCTTCCCTTCTCTTCCTCTCATTCTTCCTCTCTTCCCTTCTCTGTTCATCCAACTTGCCTCAAAAAGAAAACCATTTTAAAGGGGGGGGGGGTGTCTTTTAGCTTTTGCATCTCTGTTGTTGCCATTTTCGAAGTTGAGCCCTTGCTAGAGATTCCGAGGTCCTCAGTTTCCTCAAATAGATAGATATATATTTCCCTTAAATGAGATGAAATGAGTGGCGTCCTGGGGTGGAGGGAGGCGCTGGCTGGAGTCGGGGCCGGGGTGGGAGGGGTGAGGGAAGGGTTCGGGGGGACGCATCACTCAACGTTGCTGCTGTCGAAGGTGTGGCACTGAAAGTCCCCGTCGACGTACTCCATGCCTGGCAGTTTCATTCCATACTTGTCCACGCACCAGCAGATGCCACGCTTGCGGCCACGGGAAGGTTTGCACTGGGGTGAGTAGAGCAACAGGCTGTGAGGACGCCGCACCCCGGGGCTCTGCTCCTCCCTGTCCTGCCTCTTCTCTACCCCAAGACAAGACTCTCATCTCCAGAGAGTTGAGGGCGCTAGACCCGACCCTTGGGTTTCTAGTGTCCCTGTTTCATGGAAAGACCCAGGGAAAAATGTGAATGTAGGCAGCCTACCCTTGGCTAGCTCCTTCAATCCCTTTCTTTTCTTCTTTTTCAGAGATGGGATCTTGTTATGTTGCCCAGGTTGGTCTAGAACTCCTGAGCCCAAGTGATCTTCCTGCCTCAGCCTCTGGAGTAGCTGGGATTACAGGCGTGAGCCGCTGTGCCTGGCTTAGAGTCCCTTTTAAAATATTACCCATTCGAGTCTCCCTCAGCCTGAAACTCTGCAGATTCTCAAGAGAGTTATGATCCAATAATAATGACAATGGTAATAATAATAACAGGAGGAGGCATGATTTGTGGTGTTATCCTGTACCCACCACTCAACATTTGGTATGCAGTAGGTACTGTTCTAAGTGCTTTACAAAGATCAATCACTTACTCCTCATTCTCCATTTTACACAAGGGTCTGGAGGCACAGAGATATTAAATGATGAGTAAGGGGACACAGCTAGTAAGTGGCAGAGCCACGATTTGCCCCAGTGTGGCCTGGCTCTTACATTTAGATTATTGGTGCCCTTAAAGCAACATCACGGTCACCTGTCCACCCCAGAGTCCACCCCAGGTCTACCAATCAGAAACTGCAGGGGTGGGGCCCAGCCTTCAGCCATGCCCTCCAGGGATCGGATGCCCTTGAAAATCTGAGAACCATTGCCCAAAGGGGAGCCTGGCTGTGAAGGGACGCGAGCTGATTTCAGGTGGTACACAGAGAAAATACGGCTTAAACTCCTGAGTGTGTGGTACACCAATGATCCGTGCTGTGCGATAGTGTTAGAGAATTTCCTCTTGCGATGAAGTCACCTAGCTAAGGTGACCCGTGGAAAGCATAGTGGATTACAGCACACGAGGGAATGAGGGAATGGACTGCAGCCTAGTGGGGAATGTGGAAAGTCGTGATCGTGGTATACGAATGGGTATCTGAGGCCTGGGAAACAGTAAGCGGTTAACGGTGGAGATCTTAGGCACTTGCCCAAGGTGGAGTTTCCTGGCAGGTGCCATTTTCGGAGCCATGTGAGCCTGGGAGCTCAGGGCAGGGGACGTACCTGCTTTCTCTTGTAGAATCCTTTGCGGTCACAATTGGGCAGGTACACGGCACGGGGCACCATGCGTGGGCTGGCTTTGAGCTCCTGCAGGGAAGCCTCCATGTGTCTGCGGCAGGGGCCCTGTGTGGACAGGAGGGTGAGAGGCATGGCGAGACCAAAGGAAAACCACCCAGCTGCGCTGACAAGTGGCCCAGGGGGTGGGGGCTGAAGGGCCTCGGGAGGAAAGTCACCACCTTTGGTGCTAATCGTCTACTGCCAAAGCTCTTTCCTCCCTGTCACCTGTCACGTGCGCTGGGATCACAAAGCCTGCCTTTGGCCAGGTATCCATACTTTCTCTTTTGTGTTCCAGGTCACCCCCTCCCCTGCAGCTTTTCTCTTCTGCTGAGTAACCATGTCCAGAGGTGCCCATGTCTAGATGCTCTAGGAGAATACTCAGTCTCTGCCTCGGACTGGACACAGCTGCAGGGCCCAGGTACCTGGCGCGTGGCCACTGGGCTGGCACACACTCTCCTCAAATGAGCACTGCCTCTATTCCCACTTACTAGCACAAGCCCTTGGCCCTGACAAGTGTATGCTCTGGAAACTCTCCTCCCACGTCCTAAGCTGAGCCACCATGGTTTGCTGCAGGTCCTCTGCCGGGTCTAGCCTAAGCACCTCCTGCTGCCATGAATGTCCATTTAGATGCAGGGAAAGGTCAAAAGCCAGGAGGGAATGAGGGAATCCCTGAGACGTACCTGCTCAGACTCCTGTCTCATCTCAGGTGCAGAGATGACCCGGGGGTGGGCAGTGTTCTCAGCTCCGCCTACAAACTTGGACTGGGTCAGCTTCTTTCTGCGGTCCTTCTTCACTGCTTCAGCCTTCAGCTCGGAGATGCGGGTGTGTTTGGGCCGGAAGATCTTGGGGGAGTAGGTCTCCTCAGCCATCTCAGAGGTGGTGGGCTCCTCGTGCTCACGGGAGTCTCTCTCTGCAGGAGAAGGAACCGGAGGGTCAGCCCCTGTGGGCCAAGGTGCACATGGCCAGAGCCCAGGGCTGGGCAGTTTGGGGTGAAGGGAATAATAAAGGCTGAAGCAGATGTGTCTCTGCCCTCCTGGGGCACACCCTGAAAGCAGGGGGATAAGAACCAGGAAGCAGAGTGAATGCTCATGTAAGTGGGAAAGTTTCTGGCATGCTTGGAGTCACGCAGAGAGTGCAGGCAGAGAGACTTCACAGAGGAGAACTGAGAGACTGACGGACGGATGGGTGAGGACAGAGTGGACCTTCTGGGGGCAGGAAGGAGGAAGGGCAAGGAAAGTGGCCCCTGCAAGGATGAAGGTGGTAGTGAGCGGTTTGCTTGCTGGGGGATGGCCAAGTAGATGGGACATGGCTGGAGGTGGGGCTGAGAAGTAGGAACCCGGGAATCTGGGTCCACGGAGGAAGATGACACAGCCAGGGCGTGGACGAGAAGGGCCAAATCTGTCCTGTTAGTGAGATCTTTGCACTTTCAGAGCTGCTGGATGTCAAGGTCTCTTTGGACTTGGGGAACCTGGAAGGAGGGGGTCCTGGGGTCTGGAGCAGCAGGGTGGTGAGGACCTTCATACACAGCAGGAGGAAGGGAAGGGAGGGGAGAGCCAGAAATGTGGGCCCGGAGGGGACTGGCATGGGGCCAAGTAGAAGTCAGAGGCCTCACTCCCGCTCTGGCTCAGAACTGGTGCCGTGCTCGGGGGCCTGGGAGGCTGGGACGTTACTCAGCTCCGGACTGAGAGAGGCTGACAGCTGGCTGAGACCAGGACAGTTATATATAGGAATGGCTTGGTGACAGTCTATACTTAGCTGACTTTTGACCTTTAGAGAAGTAAGACTTTGTTCATGTATTTGTTGATCCTTAATTCTACCCGTCTGGCCTTTTCTTGGTGCGCAGATTTCCCCTAAATTCTTATCTCATAGGCATCCATCCCTGGGTCCCCTTCTCCTCTCAGCTCCTTGACCTCATCCAGCCTCAGAGGAACCAGAGTGGGGGAACTTTAGATTGTTGTTTCCAGGCAGGCGGGGTGTGGCCACAATGCCCCACAGTGGGACCAGGTGCAGGGGTGAGTGGAGGTGGGGGGCCCTGTCTTCATTGCTTCCCTCTTTTTTCAAATACTGGAAAGAGAAAATAGAGCTTTGAGTGATATTAAATAACCAAAATGAGATGAAAGAAAATTCTGTTCTCCACCCACTCCATGATCGCTGGGATGCCCAGGAAGAGTGACCGCCAGACATCTGGGATGGGGAACAGAAGAAGTGGGTAGAATTCAAGGAAGGGGGGGTGGGGAAAAGAGAAGCTTTTTGAGAAGACACTGTTTTATGCCTCTGGACAGGTATAGAACCCGACTTCTGAGCTTGCAGCCCTGGGCAAGTTCCAGGTGTGAGTTAGGAAAGGCATTTGAACACCTGGCCTAACCTGGTCAGGATGGCAGGTGGCAGGAAGCAGCCAAGCATCTGTTTCTCTCTTGGCTCAGGATTTGTCAAGTCTCATGAAATAGGTATTTGATCTTTAAGGCCTTGGCAGAGAAGGTCCCTGCCCTAAAGAAACCTCCAAGGGTTTGCAGCATTCCTGGTGGTGAGTTGCTTTGGGTATTTATTCACAGGAAAGGAAGGGAGGTAATTACTGGAGAGGAAGATCATGACTCGGAGAAAACAAATAACAAGGTGGTGGGCGGGCTCTCCCCGAACAAAATTCAACCTGAGATTCCTGGCACCCCTTCTGGCCTCTCACCCCCTCTTCCCAGTCGTGTCTTGATGTCCCAGTACCCCGATTCTCCTCTATCAAACCCTGCTGTGACGACTCATCAATAGGGTGACATCCCTGGTAGGTGGAAGGCAGGATTTTAGGGATTAGTTAAAAGGGTCATGTTCTGGGGTAAACTGACTTTTCTTGGTTGTAGAGCAAGTGAGATTGGCAGGAGGAAGGGAGAAGCAAGGCTGGTTTGGGGACTCTGTACAAATTGAAAGGCTGGGGTTCCGTTACCTAGTAACACAGATCTCGCCTGGAGGCTCAGATCTTGGAGAAGAGGGAGTAAGGAGAGGGAGCGCTAACCATCGCACAGAAGGGCTTTCGGGCCAGTCTTATTGAGGGACTGGAGCCGCACCACTCAACCTCAGCATCACCAAGCATTCTAATCCTCAAAAAGTAGTTGACTACTGTGGGGGGAGGAGCAGGCAGGAAATGGTGGCTACTGAAAGCCTGGGGGCATGGGTGTTCAGATTGGAGAAGCCCGGACCCCTTCCCCAAACAAGATTGTAACTGGATAAAGTGAGGGCAGGTGGGGGAGTGGGCTGGCTGCTGACCAGCGCACACACGAGTCTCCGCATCTCCTTCAGTGGGCTGCCCCAGCCCGGCCCAGAGAGCCAGCACGTTGTCACCTCTTCAAGGGGAGAGAGCCTGGGAACCTGGCTCCTCTCCTGTGGCTGGTGTAGCAGCTCCTGGAATCCTTTCTGTAGGCCATTTAACCAATCCCCCCGTGTCCAAGCAGAAATAAGCATCTATCTCTAGTTCTTAAGGACATCTGAAATGGGGGTGCCATTCCATCCTCCTCTGGCTACCTGTTGGGGGAGGCTCTGTCCATTTGGTCAGAGGGTGCCCTTCTCCAGCTGTCATTGCAGCTTACTCTCTCTCTTTGGCCTTGGTGGACACAGAAGCATGGTGGCCCACAGCCTTCCCTCAACAGCTCTTCTCAAGACCCTTCACATTTTGGGACTTTTTCTAACTGCTGTGGGCTGTCCTTACCCTTGAGTCACCCTTTCTGGGAGGGGGATGGGGCTGTTGACAATGGTTTGACAAACCTTGGGGTAAATTTATTTTGACCTCTCTTACTCTTTTCTTTGAAAGTGTTCAAGTACTGCCCCGGGGCCAAGCAACCATGATACTGGCATACAACATGTAGATTCTGGTATCTCTCTTCATTTAAGGAACTAAAAACGCTTTTGCAAACTCTCTCCTTTTCCCAGCCTCCCCAAGATGAGTCTCCTGAGGGCACACCTTCCCCAGCTTGCAAGCTTTTTGGCTGCTTCTGAAGAGCAGGCTTAACATTTTGATGTGCCTCCCGGTTTCTGGTGCCACTTAACCCCATGGGACCTATTCCTTAGGCAGCAGCAGAGTCCAGGGTCGAAGATACTAATCAGGGTCTTGTGGTCACCTGTAGGCTCCAGAGAGACAGTGGAAACTTGGAGGGGAGCCAGGGCAGAGCCACGGAGATTAAAGGGCTGGAAAGTAAGACCGGAGCTGCGTGCCAGAAGCAGCTAGCCCGACTCAGCTGCTCTGTGGCTGAGTCATAAATAGGCTTTCAATTTTGGAAGGGTTTAAGTTTTAGATAAAACAAGAAGGAACAAGTAGACTGGCTACTCTTGAGCTATTTCATCAAGAGAAAACGAACTGAGGTTGCAGAAGGGATCTAGGCAGGATACCCAGGAGGACTTCCTGGTGAAGATTGTTCTGCACGTGAACAGCAAAAAAACTCAACAGTCAGCACTGGAACCTGTTTGACAAACAGGTCAATATCTCCATGTGGCCAGCAGAGGGCGTGGGAGACTGACGCCCACACAGCATGGGCTCACTCACTTCTAGGGACTGGAAGCGTTTTTAAAATCTGGAATTTGGAATTAAGCGCGGGGTGGCTCATCTCTAATCCCAGCACTTTGGAAGGCCAAAGTGAGTGGATTGCCTGAGCCCAGGAGTTCGAGAACAGTCCGGGCAACTTGGTAAAACACCGTCTCTACAAAAAAAAACAAAAACAAAAACAAAAAATTAGCTGGGCATAGAGGCGTGTGCCTGTAGTCTGAGAAACTCAGGAGGCTGAGACCAGAGGATTGCTTGAGCCCGGGAGGTTGGAGGTTGAGGCTGAGGTGAGCCATGATTGCTCCACTTTGATAGCTCCACTGCACTCTAGCCTGGGTGACACAGTGAGACCCTGTCTCGAAGAAAAAAAAAATCTGGAATTTGGGTGCCTCCCTCTCCTACTTCTGTAATAATCACTCAAATCCCTTCCTTCATTTGTGTGTCTGCAGCATATATTTAAAGAGTCAGGGAGACAAACAAGCGAGGCCTGGAGAGAACCGTGTGTGGGAGAGTGAGGGCAGGTGAGGGAGAGGGGAAACAGGGTTTCTTTCTGCATGGCATTCTGCTGTTTCTGTAACCTGCAACTGGAAAATGATCCAGGAAGGAAGAGAGACATATTCCAGGCTTCCCTGCCCATGAGATGCTGTTCTGAGAGGGTTTTGCAGAGCATGGGAAATGTGGAATGCTCAGCATCCATTTCTCCTGCTGGGAGCTATGGAGGCTGGACCTTTACCTTCATAATCCTATTCAGTGACTAAGGGAGGGGATGATGATAATATTATCTGGATACAGTATTTACCTTTGGGGTGGGATCTAAATCTCTGGCTTCTATATAATACCTCCAGTCCTTCCCACTGGCTCTCCAATGCCTCTAGCCCCTGCCACTTTTGGGTGGCCAACTCAGTTCCTCTTTCATTCGTAAGGCATTCCCCATTCACCCCAGTGCAGCAGCATCCACAGAGGCACACACGGTACATCGGCCTCTCCCCACGGTAACATGAACACGTGCTTAAGGACTGCACCATTCTCTATGTCCTGGCAAACACAGAGAGTGTCATGGTGCAAGTCCAGCTGCTACAGACCCAGAGGCATCTTAGGGTGAGAAATACTACAGTCTGCACAATTGCACAATGCATGTACCGTGCCCAAGCTCAACCACTTTCTCCAAACCTGCCCTTTATGGCTGTTCTCTTTCAGCAGAGGCAGGCACATGGTCTTCTGAAGGGTTCTGACTCCACCTTGCTTGCTAGTCATAGCAATGGATGGATCCAGGTGGAGACCTGCCTGCCTAAAATCTAAACCCCCCACCCCCGGACCTCTTAGTCACACCCCAGTGCCATTAACAGCCTGCTCCTGGGCTGGTGTTAGTTTATCACTCTATCTTGCTTGACCTAATAATCAATTGTAAGAGAAAACTAGGTGACCCAGATATTGTGCCTTAGCTTACAAAAATCGAAGAAACGGAGGCATCCTTGAAATTCACAGTCCAGGAAGAGTGTCGGGCTTTGCCAGGCCACCCAGACCTGGGGAGATTCTCCCATCTCCTTTTCTAGACAGAAGATAAGATGAGGACGCCTAGAATCTCTCTACAAAGAATGGAAAAGGGATCTGAATTTCTTCTGGGTTTCATTCTAGTCCCCTCTGTGGAATTTAAATAGCCAACTTCTTAAGGGCAGAGCTTCGTCATTTCTCTTTGTCTCACCAGCATATAGTATTCAATAAATAATCTTTAAATGGAGAGATGTGTAAATCTGCCCAAGAGGCAAAGAGAAGTAGGTCTGAAAGTATTTCTGTAATATAAGCTGGGGCTTAGAGCCCAGTGCATGCCTTGGGAGGTTATCTCATCCATGCCCCTGCCCTGAAGCAGGATAACCCTGCCGCAGGGGACAGGGAGGCAGACAGATGAGCTTCAATAGTGTGGGAAACAGCAGGGGTGCTCCTGGATTCACTGGGCTTCTCTTTGGCCTAAGGCTGCTACATATTAATGTACTACTTAGGCTGGGCATGGTGGCTCACGCCTGTAATCACAGTACTTTGGGAGGCTGAGGCGGGTGGATCACGAGGTCAGGAGTTTGAGACCAGCCTGGCCAACATGGTGAAACCGTGTCTCTACTAAAAATACAAAAATTAGCTGGGCGTGGTGGTGTGTGCCTGTAATCCCACTACTCAGGAGGCTGTGGCAGGAGAATCACTTGAACCTGGGAGGCAGAGGTTGCAGTAAGCCAAGATCGTGTCACTACACTCCAGCCTGGGCAATAGAGTGAGACTCTGTTTCAAAACCAAACCAAACCAAACCATATATATATATATGTATATATATGTATATACATAAAACCATATATATATGTTTAAAATATAGTAGTCACTAGCCAGTGTGGCTATTTAAATTAATAAATATTAAATAAAATGAAAAATTCAGCTCCTCAGTCACTCTAGCCATATTTCAAGGACTTCGTGGCCACATATGGACACTGCAGACCTACAATGCTTCCATCATTGCAGAAAGTCCTACTGGTCAGTGCTGGCCTGATGGCACTGGCCTCTGCCTGGGTATGGATGAAAATACTGAGGCCCAGTCTAGAATGTTCTGTAGTCCCCCTCCTCCCTTGCCAACCCTAAGTCCCTAGCCAACTTGCAGCCACCAGCTCCTCCCTACAACACAAGGCTGGTGGAAGCATGAGGGATTGGCTGCTCACTGTTTTAAAAAATGTTAAGACTTGTCTCAGTCTCTTGAAGTCTGTTTCCCAGCTGTGGATGTCAAATGGCTCTTCTGCGCTTGTGTGTGTGCATTTGCAGAAGGAGAAAGGTCACAGGGTGATGGCGGGGGCGGCGGGGAAGGCGCTGTGGAGGCTTCCAGGTAAGCGGCAACATCATCGCTTTTCCTACCCATCCCGTCTCTGACCAGCATCTGCCTGGTGCCAGTCTCTCTCAGAAGACACTGTTTTTTTGTTTGTTTGCTTGTTTTTTGTTTGTTTTGTTTTACTCTATCATCAGAAACAGACGTGCATGTTCTGGGTTCTTTTAACCTGAATTATGGGCTGAGGAGGAAATGAGCACTAACCTTCCAAGAAAAAAACAAACCCCCAAAGCTATCATCCTAAAAAGCAGTTGTAAGAATGGAGGAAAGCCAGGAGGAAGACCCTGGAGGGGAGGTGAGCAGACCTACAGTCCTACTGACTGGATGATGAGGGCTATAGGTGTACCCAACTGAGCCCCCCTACCCCATTTTAGGCCAGGAGAACTAGCATGGTTAGGTACTCTAAACCAACAGCAAAGCTGGCCAAGCTGGGAATATAATATCTCTATCCTTACCAGAGAATACAGACACCATGTAGTATAGTGGATAACCGTTCAGAATCAGGAACCAGACTACCTGGGTTCAAATCGCAGCTCCTCTATTAAATAGCTACAGCAAACTGTGCCACCCTAAACCTTCAGTTGCCCTTTCTGGGAGGAAGATGAAGCTGTTGACAATAGCTCAGTAAACCTTGGTGCAGCTTTGGCAACACAGCAAGACCCCATCTCTACATAAAATAAAATATTAGCCGGGCGTGGCAGTGTGCACCTATAGTCCTAGCAATGGGGAGTCTGAGAAGGGAGGATGGCTTGAACCCAGGAGTTGGAGGCTGGAGTGAGCCATGATTGTGCCACTACACTCCAGCCTGGGTGACAATGAGACGTTGTTTCTAAAAATAAATAAATAAACAAACCTTGGTACAGATTTACTTTGACCTTTTTTTTTTTGAGATGGAGTCTCACTCTGTCGCCATGCTGGAGTGCAGTGGCACGATCTCGGCTCACTGCAACTCTCTCCTCCCAGGTTCAAACGATTCTCCTGCCTCAGCCTCCGTAGTAGCTGGGACTAAAGGCACGCAGCACCACACCCAGGATGGTCCCGATCTCCTTGACCTCATGATCCACCTGCCTCAGCCTCCCAAAGACCTTACTGTCTTCTTCCTCTCTCCAATTCAGTTTTCTCACCTGAGTTATGGGGAGGATAGCAATGGCCCCTTCTCCATTATATTCCGAGGATTATTCAGGGTGATGTGTGCTAATTCACTCTCAGCACAGGTCTCTGCCTTTGTAGTGCTCCGTTACCTCTCACCTCCCTAGTTCCAATCATCAACTAAAAATTTGGTTGCTACGGCACCTGGTTGACAGACACCTACTTGTAGACCACAAGATCTAAGGCTCCTTGGACTGCAGGAAGGTCTGCCAGAAAGTGTTGGCTTGACCCTTGTCTCTGGGGGTCTGTTGGCCAACACCAGGTGAGAAGGACTTGGCAAAGGTGCTCTATGGACCCGTCTCCACTTAGAGAGCTCCCACTGGGAGTCCTTCCTCTGCCTAACCCCATTCTTTCATGCAGCGTTAAGGGGACTCAGTCTCCTTCCCTAAAGATGTATAGAGAAAAGGGGGCCCACAGCCTATCTTATTTGCCTCCTTCCTAAGCATCCCAGAGGAAGAGCTGCCACGGCCTCCAGGATGTATTAGAAAGGCTCTCAGCACTTCCTGCAGCAACCGGAAGTCCCCAGCTGCCCTCTGGAAGCACATCTCTCCTCTCCTGCTGAAAGATCTCAGAGGCACCTGCCCATGAAAGCCAGGGGTCCTCATGCTCTCTTCCTTATCAACTTTGGTAGTGCATGGTTTTCCTTCTCTCCTTCGGATACAGAAATTCCCTAGTTACTGCACTCACCCCATCCAACTGCACCCTCCCTCAATCTCTGCTTTCTGTTGGCACCACGTGAGGACTGTGCTGTTGGAAGCAGGCCACTTCTGCACCCTGTTCTTCAAGACTACAGGCTGCTGCACAGCCCAGAGGCAGCCAGGGCCTGCCTGCCTCTCCACATCAGGAGAGTTTCCTGTAATGTAGAAAATGAGGTTTGGTGCATGGACCTGAAAGCTGGACTGAACACCCATCCTTCACACCCTCCAGGTCCTCTTTCCCTGACAAACCACTAGCCTAAGCCAGGCTTGTATGCAAGACTGTGTAGAAAAAGGGACAGAAGTGAGTGTGAAAATAAAAGAATGTGGCTCTCTCTCCTTTGGGGAGGGCTTTGGGGCTGCTTCACTCCTTTTCCTACTGCCCCTAAAACAGCGCCTTCAGCTTGTGGGTTATGATGTCATGGGGTGATAGCATCTGGCAGTGTTTGCCAAAGGCCTCACTGCAGGTTAGCCCAAGCCCAGGCACGAGCCCCAGTGACTAGCGAGAAAGCCAGGAATGGCTGAATGCAGTGCCGGAGCCCCTGCGGGGAAGAGCTGAGTCCCAGCCCCTTTTCTGCCTCTAACCCTGCTGCCACATCTTGGGCAAGTGACTCCCCACTCAGGGCCTCATTATCCTCATCCTAAAACGAGGACCTTGACTGTGATGATGGCTGTGGGTTCCTTCCAGCTTTAACATTCTTTGGCCAATACCCAGACAATTCCTGGAGAGACACTAGGACTGAGCTAAGCTGAGTGGCCAGGCACTAACCAACCTGGTTAGGTGCTCTAAACCAACAGCTTAGTAGCCAAGGTGGGAGTATAACCTCTCCCCCTCCCAGAGATGTTCAGTCACTCCTCTGGATTTATATTTTTTAAAAAAAAAGAGAGAGAGAAATGACATCATAACAGAATTTATGGAAATAAATGAAACTGGAAATAAAAGGGGAGGTTTTGCTGGTATTGCGGGGGGCAGGGGGTAGAAGCCTACACTGCCTTCCTTATTTGATTATTTATTTTTGCAAATATGTAATCAATGTGTAATCAATCTTACTGTTTTGAATAACATGTCCAGATTGCAATTTAAGGATGGTATCTGGGAATTGCAGCTTTTGGACCAACTGTAGAGAAAAAGCAAATGTAAAACTAAACAAACCCCTCCAAATCCCCTGCTTGACTCAGCGCAGCCATTCTCCCGCCCTCTTTCCTTCTGCTCCGGCTCCTGGTTGGTACCTGCTCTTTAAGATCTTCTTCCAGTTTCTGGATGTAGTGGGTCTGGAGTGTGGTGATCTCTTCTCCAGAGTTTTTGTTTTCCACACACTAAACATCTTAAAAGTTTCATAGGCATTGCTTAGGTACAAAGTAGAAACTTTACACAAGTATTACCTCCCCTTCCCGCTGGCTTCTTCTTTGCTCCATTAAGGGGGCCAGGGCTTCTGCAGGGAATTCCTGCTCCCATGCCCTTTGCTGTAACCCTCACGATGACCTCTGGCTCCTAGGGTCAGCCTGGTCCTCCCTCTGCAGCTGCAGGCCCACCTGCCTGCTCAAATCCAGACCAAGCCCGGGACTAACTCACAGCTGCTCTGACTTAAAACTCAGGCCCTCAGGGGATGCCTTAGAGTTGGGGTGGGGGTTGGGGGTTGGATAGAGAAGGGCGGAGGAAAGAGTAGGAGGGAGGGGCGAGAAGGGGGAAAAAGAGAAATGGAAAGAAAATGAGCTCTCACTAGGGCTAACTCTGCTTGTTCTTCCAGTCTGAGCTGACACAGCAGAAAGGGGTGGTGGTGGGCGGAGGTGGCAAGAAAAGTCCAGTTAAAGCCCCATCTCGTCTTCCCGACTCCCGTTTTGGTTGGCTCAGGGTATGGCCATCCTCTCAAAGACTTGTTTCAGAGGGAGGGGGTGCGGGTGGGAAAGGAATTTGGCTCCTTCAGTTTTCCATGATCTTGCTCAACCCAGACATAAATTTGGCCAATAAACCTAACTCTGGAACTTGACTTCAACATGGCATTTTAGACCAAGCTTGGAGTTGAAGCCAGGGTGATGGAGGCCAAACCCCTCAAAGTAGCAAAGGCTGAATTCATTTTTATTTAGGTAATGCTTTTGCTTTCTTTTCCAGAAGTCTATTTTTTGTCCCACGGTGTCTCATTTCTTAATGATAGAACAGAAACCCAGAACCCATGGTTCCCTACATCTCAAACTGAATGTCTCACCAGCACGGAGGAGACCTACCTGAACCCCAGTATCTATGCTGGGGACCAGCTCATCAAACCTCATTCCCCACCAAAAATGCCGGAAAGCAAACCCAGCATTTCCTTGACTCCCTCCACTCACCGCTATTTACTGAGCTTTGCCCAACAAATAACTCCCGTCTATCATCTCCCTCCAGCCTCACACACATTCTTTTTTCCATATCTATCTCTGCTCCTGAACTGGTCGGAATGAAATGCAGAGCCAGGCTGGCTCTCAGCACCCGGCTCTCGGGCCCACTCCCTCTACAGTTGCTCAGCAACAACCTAGCAAAACACCCTCTCCTCGCCCTCCCAGAGGCTTTGGCTGCCTGCCACCTCACTCTCCTCTGCTCCCCATTTCTGATTCCAGAAATGCACCTTTTTTTGGGTTCTACATATGTTTGGTTACATATAAATATATATAATATAGTATATACCATATATACAATATATAATACGCATTATATAGATATAATATGTCGTGTGTGTGTGTGTGTGTCTGTGTATGCTGCAACTGCAGGAGGGAGGGGGCGAATCCATATCTGCAAGCTCAGATTTTGGCGGGGCGGG
>NW_016812009.1:706971-792085 GCF_001698545.2 Rhinopithecus bieti
AAAAAAAAAAAAAAAAAAAAAAAAACAAAACCCAAAACAAAAAAACCCCAAACCCTAACACTTCTTTTCTCCCACTTTGCCACCTCCTCTTCGAAATTCGCAGGTTCTACGCGAAGTCCGGAGAAGGGTGAAAACGGAGGAGGGGTAATGGGGTAATGAAAAGGAGCGAAAAAAGGAAAAAGCCCACACTGCTTTGCAGCTCTTTCCTAGCTCTTTTCCCCTGCAGAAGTTTCCAAAGAGACTACAGGCTCCGGGCGAGCAGGCGCTTTTAAATAGCCGGCCCCTGGCTGCCAGCCAGTTTGTAGCTGCAATTTGAGCTTCCCAACACCCAACTCAGGCAAGGATGCCAAGGAGCTTTGCAGTACAAACTCACACGGGGTGGGGGTGGGGAGAGGCCTTCTAGACACAAGGGGGCTCCCCTTCGCTCCCTGAACAGCGCTCTCCTCTCCCCTGAACAGCGCCCTCCTCCCCCCGGAATGTAAGAAAGGGGCAAGGGGGACAGGCTGGGGCTACCGAGTGTGGGGAGGAGGTGGAGGGGCCAGTGGAAGGCAGAGTTCTTCGGAGCAGGGTGAACACAATGAGGAGAGTAACTTGGTCTCCCCCTCCCTACTATCCCTTAACTAGTCAAGGCACAGGCTGAAGGGAGATGTATTTTCTTATTAGCCAACCGGATATACCATGCCCAAGAAATCTTCCTAAGCTTCTGCAATTGACTGTATGCCGGTGTCTGTTTCCATGTGGGGTGTGTGTGTCCATGTGTGTGCTTGGGGGACAGGTACTGTAGGATGGCCAGTGATGGTTGGTGAGCTAAAATTTTTTTTTTAAAAAGAAGAAAACTGAATTTCTCCACTAAAGGTCTGGAGAAGAGGATTTAATCAGGGGGTTTCTGTACTCATGATGAAGAGGTGACCACTTTCCTTCAGCTACATTGGCCAGGGAGGTTCTCTCTCTCTTTCTCTCTCTCTCTGTGTGTGTGTGTGTGTTGTGTACCTGCAAGAATGGACGTTCATACATTTTAAGAGCAGTGAGTTGCAGAGATGGACACTTTGCAGGAAATGCTAAGTCTGAAAACCTTACATGGTGGCCTAAAGTGTCCTTGTGTGTGGGGTTCTTAGAGGGAAGAAAGGTGGATTGGAGTGACGCTTCCCTCTCTGTCATTTTGCAGAGGTATTTCTATTGGGCAGGGCCACATCCCTGGAGGGAGTGGGTGGCAGAGTAGCGGGAGGAGACCTTGTGATAGGTGAGTTGGTGCTTGTAGGCACATCCCAGGAATATGAGCTGACAAGACCACAGGACCTGCTGGGAAGAGGTCCTGACTAGGAACCGAGTCGTGCCACTAGACCTCTTTCTTTAATAAAATGAAAGAAAACTAAGGCCTCGAAAAAGCGAACGTGGTGGTTTTCGCTTTTTTTTTTTGAAATTGACACGAGTGGGTCATGAACCTCATAGGCAGGTCAGAGAGAAATGACCATTGTCACTGCGCCTGCTGGGTGGACTTGGGGTGGGCTGTGACACCTTTCACACTGTGCTTCCTCCCTTGAGAAGGATTTTAACTCTCCTTTGGAGAAGGGGCTGCATTTCATGAAGTTTGCCACTAGACTGCACCCTTATCTATGATAAGAATTCTTTCTGGAGGACTGCTTTTAAGAAAGTATTTTTTCTTGCTTGTTCAGTTCAGGAGCATCTCACTTTACGCCGTTAACACCCCCAGATCCTGATCTCTCTTCTCACTTATCTATTTGCCGAAAGGCACATTTTAAAACAAGGCTAACGTTTAAAGTTATGTCTTTGCCTGTATTGCCAAAGGGGATTTAGATGGTGGCTGGGAGAGGGAGAATTGTGTGTAATAATTAAAACAAAAAATAGCAGCAAGGCTCATCTTAATTTCTTCTTTTCTCTGTCTGGGGGCTTGGTAAGGTATAGGAATAAATCAATATTCAAAACTTTGATGGAAATATTTTACAAGTGAGGGAGATCATGTGTTATTTTCTCATTTGTGTCAAGTTCAGACTACAAGAGTGGCAGCAGAATGTGTGCAGTACGTTCTCTTGCCTGCTCCTATTTCTTTCTGCACACCCTTAGCAGCTCAGCCTGCCCCAGGCACACTGGTAGCTTTTAAGATGATTGGGGGAAATTGTGGTACCCCTTCCAAAGAAACACGAGTTGCCTCATTCCAGCCACCCTGTATTCTGAGAGAGATGGCCTCTAGTGACACCTCTTTTTGTGTAGCTGACTTCCAATAGCTGGATAATACAATATGTGAAGACAGGTAAAAGGAGTGGGGATCATTCACAGAAAAGATAAAAAGGGTAGAGAGAAGGGAGGAGGAGAATGTGGTGGAAGCTGGACCCTGGGGCAGAGCAGTACAGGGGCCATGGAGAGAGGTTACTCTGTGAGACTATAAATGTTAAGCAGCCTTTTTTGTTTATTATTATACTTTAAGTTCCAGGGTACATGTGCACAACATGCAGGTTTGTTATACATGTGTACATGTGCCATGTTGGTGTGCTAAGCAGCCATTCTTTATCTCCACTTAGAAATGGGCTTATGTTATGAGGGATTCAGAGACTGGACCTGTTGTCCAAGAGACCCTGGGATAGGTTTCCCCAGAGGGCATGAGAGAAGAATTCTCAGTAGCTTGGGATTGTAGTAATTTCATCCAAAGATGGAGGACTGGCCAGATGGGTTTTGCTTCTGAGTCCATAATTAATATATTACAGTGGAGTGGGAAGGTGTTGGTGTTGTTACTGCGGGATACGGGATTATGGAGGATGCCTATGAGCCTTACTTGATTCCATTTTCCCCTCCCTCCATTCTGGAGGTCTAGATCTGTTCACAATCACCTTTAGAAAATTGTTTCTAGAAAAAAAAAATAGTTTGCATCAACCAGGTTAATTGGGAGGGGATCATTAATTCCTGCCATATACAAATGTTCCCTTCCTAAAGACCCCCTTTGCTGCCAGCTTGCTTTTGCTCTCATGGGCTTCCCAACTCTGGCATAGACTAGCTTCTATACCTGTTAACTGTATCTTTTTCGGGGAAGTAGTATTTAAATATCAACCACTTGTGTCCCGTTTCCCCGGAGATCACCCCTCCTCTTTCCTTTAAAAGATTAACCGCTTATCAAAACCAACTTTCAAGAAATGCGACCGAGTGAAAGATTCATGCTCTTTTATCTGGATAACTTTTCAAAGTATGGATAGCGTTTTTATTTTATAAATCTTCGGATTCCTCCTTACCTGTGGTCATTTTCTGTGAGTTTCTAAGTGATTTTCAAGGATGATGCCTGATAACACAGTTTGGGAAAGCTAGACTTTTTAGTAGGACACAAAGTATTATGGATTCTGCTGGTCAGAATGGAAAAACGTTAGCTAAGGATCTTGTCTTCGTTCTCTTTTCTGCGTCACTCCCACCACTCTCAGGCTTATTTGTATAATTTATTCAATTTTTAAAGACCTCATGACATTGACTTCAGTCTCTCCGAGAGGCCAATATACATCAAGAATACTAATGCTGTGGCCATGTTGTGCTGGTCTCAAACTAAGGCACAGTGATGTTCAGTAAAGAAAGTAACCCGTTCAGGTCCTTGCCTAGATCTGGAAGGTTCAGCAAGACAGGTCAGTATAAAAGAGCAGCATGAGGCAGCTTTGTTGTAGTGATATTGCTGAAGGCTAGGTGGCAGGATAGATACATCATTAGAAACACGCCTCCTTTCATGAAGGGAATACATGAAAGAAGCAGATACTGGTAGGGGAATGGGGGAGCGGGGAAAGAAAAAGCATGGATGGAGGGACATGTACGGACACCCTGTGGGTCCACTTACGGGCCACCCCAGCATTGGCACTGCACTGTTTCCCCAACAGCACCAGGCCAGCCTCAGGTGCAAAACCCTCTGGGTCCCACCAGATGCTATGTTCATGATTACTTTTCTTTGGAGAAAAGGTATGGCCAGGGTAGGAACTTGATGACTTTGGGTTCATCAAAGGGTGTATGTCCTAAACCTTCTCTGAGGAATAATCAGAAGTGATCTTCAGCCGCAATTCATAAAAATTCCCCCTGTTTAAAAAAAGGTAATTATGGCATATTTCAAATATTCAAAGAACAGAAGATAATACAGCATGTGCCCTCTACTCTCTATACTTATTTAACACATGTTCACTTTTTGCCATTGTTGAAGATGTTGTTGTTGTTGTTGTTGTTTTTGAGATGGAGTCTTGCTCTGTCTCCCAGGCTGGAGTGCAGTGGCACGATCTTGGTTCACTGCTACCTCCACCTCCCAGGTTCAAGTGATTCTCCTGCCTCAACCTCCCTAGTAGTTAGGACTACAGGTGTGCACCACTGTGCCTGGCTAATTTTTGTAGTTTTAGTAGAGACAGGGTTTCACCATGTTGGCCAGGCTGGTCTTAAAATCCTAACTTTGTGATTCACCCACCTTGGCCTCCCAAAGTGCTGGGATTACAGCTGTGAGCCACTGCGCCTAGCCAAAGATTTTGTTAGAAGTAGAGTGGGGCAGGTCACAGCTCACCTCCCATGCATGCCATCCCTGCATCTTCTTCCCTGGACAGAAGTAGCCACTATCCTGAAATAGCTCTGTATCCTTTCTGCACAATATTTTTCTAGGTTTTATGTATAGTTTCTCATAAAGCAGAATTACAGTGATTTTTGAGGGTGAAACCACGTGCTACTTTAGAGTTAATTTTGTAGTGGTGCTTGCAGTGGTGGCAATTTAACTAGAGTCTAAATTGACCCTGAGGCTGGCTGTTAAAGGAGCTGGAGCCAGCTGTGACGCAGAGTGATTTATATCCTGATGTGAGCTGCATATAAGTTAATAGCTGCACGAATTGATGTTTAGGAGGCTTCTGGAGCAGTTCCAGACAGATAGGGCAGAGCAGGGCAGGCTCCATAAATACTGTTTCTGGTTGGAGCCCTTCTGTCTTCTTGGATCATGGGATCTGGCATGTTCCTACAATGGACCGCTCAGAAGTTGCTTCAATTTTGGAAAATGAGATTAACACGGAAAAGTGATCTGTTGTGACTTAGAGACAGTGTTGGTAGCTCCAGATCTAGGTGGGAGAGAGATAGGGTAGGTAGAAAAAATGGAATCACATGGAAAAAGAGGAGAGCGAGAGAGTGTTAATTACTTGAAGCAGGTTTAATATGATTCACATGAACCGTGAAAAGGCCAAGTAAAATCGCAGTGCATGGTTAGCAGCTGAGATTTCACACAATTCAGGTGGGAGAAGTGGTAAGAGCTAGCTTACCACTATTAGTGCAGAGGGTAAATTTGTGTGAATTAGGAAAAGACCTTCCTCAAGATACTTTACTTCTATCCATCAGAATATTGTTATAAAATACAGATTCTTGAGGACAGGAAACTTTGCTGCCTCTTCCAGGAAATTGTCATGATGAATGTACATGTCCATGTTTGCTCTGTGAATAGCACCACTTAACTGGGGCCCTTGCTGTGCAGTACACAATCTGCACAGCTCTATGCAATGGCCCTGGTTGGAAGAGCTAAACTTCGTACCTAAACTATCAGGAAACACTGCTTTTCTACTAGTGTGGAAAGCATGGGTCCAGTGACATGATTTGATCCATTACTGGGGCTAAGGGATTGTTCTGAAACATTTAAAGCAGCTGCCTCTGGCTGTGTTCCCGGCTGGGTCAATCTAAACCCTTCTTTCCTTAGAGAAATCAAGCTTTTCCATGTCCCCACACCTTTGCACAAACTGTTCGTTCTGACAGGCACACTTTTCTTCTTCACTGCTAACTGGTGAGCTGCTAATAGTCATTAAAGACCTAGATGAAATTGCATTTACTTTGGAGGATTTTGCTGACTGTCATGTGTGATTTCCTAAGTGCATTTTGCTGGTGCCCCTGGGATCCTCTGTGTCTTCTTCGTAAAATAGTGGGGAATATATTATCTACTCCACAGCGTTGTTGTGGGCCTTGAGTGAGGCAGTCCCTGTAAATCTTGTTAGTGCTTGAT
Source organism: Rhinopithecus bieti (assembly GCF_001698545.2). Taxonomy (NCBI): domain Eukaryota; kingdom Metazoa; phylum Chordata; class Mammalia; order Primates; family Cercopithecidae; genus Rhinopithecus; species Rhinopithecus bieti. Next base: position 712,961 of record NW_016812009.1, read on the forward strand.
CAATATTACCTGCTGTAGTCCCATCTTCCCTACTAAACTGACAGGCTTGAAGCATCCCAGGTTTTTTTCATCTTGGTTTTCCTCCTCTCCTTACCTTTTGGTCATGAGCCCTAGTATAGCTCCTAGCACAGAAGGCACTTAATACGTTATTTTTAATTGAAAAACACTGAGTGTGGTGGCTCTCACCTATTAGTTTGAGAGGCCGAGGTGGGGAAGATCACTTGAGGCCACGAGTTCAAGACCAGTCTGGGCAATATGGCAAAACCCTGTTTCTACAAAAAATACAAAAATTAACTGGGCATGGTAGCCTATGTCTGTAGTCCCAACTGCTCAGGAGGCTGGGCTGGGAGGATCACCCGAGCCTAGGGAGGTCAAGGCTGCAGTGAGCCATGATTGCACCAATGCACTCCATCTTGGGTGACAGAATTTGATCCTGTCTTAAAAAAAAAAAGAAAAACATTTACCACCCCTGAATTATTCTAGCATCTTCTAAAATCTTCCTAAACACCAGAGTTTATCTTTGCATCATTTTGCCTGACTGTTGGTAATGTCTATGTTGATGTGTTTCTATTATGTTCTTTTAAATACTAGTCTGGTCAATCCTGTATATCGCAAATGTAACTTATAAACATTTACAAGAATTCCAATAGACCCCTATTGTAGAACTTAAAATATGTTAATTGTAATGTAACTTAAATATGTACAAACATTTTAAGGTGTATGCTCTGTATGATAACCTTACTGTAAAATCCAACTAATATGTAAATAAACTCAACTAAAGTTACAAACTCAACAAAGCGCAAATGACAACGTTAATTTGTGTGTTGATTGGTGTTTGGTTGATGTTTTGCTGAAAATAAATCACTACTCATGTTGTGATTATGGTTTAACTGTGACAGTGCAAGTTTTTTTGAGCTTGGCATGTACATATGATATTCTTTCTGGTGATTTAATCCTCCCACTACTGTTTTCTTGTTTTTTAAACAACAGTGGAGTCATGTCTTGCATAGTGGTTAGTTTTAAAGTCATCTTGAAATACAAAAATTGAGTATAATCAAGATTCCCCATGAAAAGTCCTTAAATTACTTACAAAACACAATGGTACTGCCAAACCCTCACTTTTTGTAACATGGCATCGTGTCACCCAGCCTTCACTCAGCTTCCACACATCATCTCAGGAACATGTCTGCTTCTGCTCTTCAGCCCATCAGCAAATGACATTGAAAGTGGTGTTACTTGGCTTCTATGCCTTAGAAAATGAAATGAAAATGAAAAAAGTCTTCTAGAACTGAATTAGGTGGCCATCCAGATGAACTAAAATGTGTTTATTTTCAAGATTATTAGCAAAATGACACATACACACATATATTGCAAAACAACTAGCATAGAATATATCTCTAGATCACTCCAGTTTGAGAAATACTGGTGTACTCCTACACTGTCTTTTTCACTCTCATCCAAGATGGCTCTGTACTCAAGGAGAGCATAAATGGTATTCAGTGGCTGCTTCTTTGGTCCAGGCCCAAGGAGTTACCTCCTCATCAATACAAGGAACACGGACACTCGACCATGAACCGAAAGCTGGGTTCACAGTTTCATAGACTCTTGAGCTGACTAGAACTCCAGGAAGCTGATCTGCAGAGATTCTGTTCCAACTCTTGGTCTGCTGGCAAGACTGTGAAGTCACTCAGTTTAACTAGGCAATTATTGGGTTTAAAATAGACTCAGGACTTATCCTCTGAGAGCTCCTTTCTAAGCCAGACACACTTGACCAGCTGGGACAAAAAATCTACACACAACCAAATGACAAATCTTGGGTAAAACCATACATTAAATATAAACAACATGAACAGTCTCCAGTATTACGGCTCGTGTGTGTATGTGTGATGGGGGGTATATTGGAAGCTACATACAGAGATGTCATGGGACCAGGAGAGTTGGCTACCAATTTGTTGCTGAATGAAGAAGGGGGAGATACTGTTTACAGCATAAACATCATGACTTAATAGGTCCTTCTCCTTGTGTAGACTTACAACAGGTTAATGCACCAATTCAATTACCAAGCAGAGAATGAAAGCATCTTAACCACAAGTCAACCAAGAGAACATCTATTTAAAGCAAGGATTGAAAGATCAGGCTGGGAGCAGTGGCCCACGCCTGTAATCCCAACACTTTGGGAGACTGAGGTGGGTGGAATATCTGAGGTCAGGAGTTCGAGACCAGCCTGGCTGACATGGTGAAACCCTGTTTCTACTAAAAATACAAAAAAGTAGCTGGGTGTGGTGGCGCATGCCTGAAATCCCAGCTACTCGGGAAGCTGAGGCAGGAGAATCACTTGAAACTGGGAGATGGAGATTGCAGTGAGCCAGGAGTGTGCCATTGCACTAGAGCGAAACTCTGTCTCAAAAAACAAAACAACAACAACACAAACTCAAAAAGACTGAGTGGACAGAGATATGGGATTTACCCAATTGGCATAGATTGAATGTGGAAGGTGGGTTTCTCTGAGGCCCAAATGTTGAATATCATTGTTTTATTAAAGTAGCTCATCCTTGACCAAGTTGCATAACTTCTTCTGGTTCAATTTATTCTTCTGTAAAGTCAGTGAGGGTACCTATCCATGGGGTGTTGTGAGGACTAAATAAGATCATCTATGTAAATCACTTAGCACAGCACCTACTACAAAGCATACTAGTTTGCTAAAGCTGCCTTAACAAAGTACTACAAACAGAATGGCTTAAACAATAAAAACTTATTGTCTTACAGTCCTAGAGGCTAGACGTCCAAGATCAAGCTATCAACAGGGCCATGCTCCCTCTGAAGGCATCACTTCTGGAAGGATCTCTTCCAGGCCTCTCTCTCAGCTTCTGGTAGGTCCTTAGTTTGTGGCAGCATAACTTCCATCTTCATATGGTGTTCTCCCTGTGTGTGTATCTGTGTCCAAATTTTCCCTTTTGAGAAGGACATCAGCCATTTTGGGTTAAGGGTCCACTCTACTCCAGTATGACCTCATCTTAACTAATTACATGTGCAAGGACCCTATTTCCAAATAAGGGCACATTTGGAGATACTGGAGGTTCAGACTTAACATATGAATTTTGGGGGTACAATTCAATCCATAACACACTCAAGTGGTAATTATTATTCATAATGTCTTTTGAAATTACCTTTCTATATATATATATATATTTTTGAGATGGTCTTGCTCTTGTCACACAGGCTGGAGTGCAATGGCACCATCTTGGCTCACTGCAACCTCCGTCTCCTGGGTTAAAGCGATTCTCCTGCTTCAGCCTCCTGAGTAGCTGGGATTACAGGCACCTGCCACCACACCCAGCTAATTTTTGTATTTTAGGAGAGACAGGTTTTCACCATGTTGGCCAGGCTGGTCTCAAACTCCTGACTTCAGGTGATCCACCCGCCTTGGCCTCCCAAAGTGCTGGGATTACAGGCGTGAGCCACCACATCTGGCCTCTGTGAATATTTTTATAGACAAAATTTTCAGATCTGCATCTCTCTTCTCATGGTTTCTCTAGGCCTTAATTATGCCTGGAGAGAAAGTGCTTTGAGAGCAGGCAATTTGACAGCTGTGTTCACCACTGTGTTGCCCAGGGCCTAGAAGAGCAACCGACATATAGTAGACACTCAAATATTTCTGAGTAAATGAATGAAGTCTATTTCTTTCCTCCTTTCCTCTTTCCATTTTTTTTTTTGATTACTCAATAGCCAGCTTCTCTTCCTTGTTATCTTTTTTACATTGCTAAAATATTAAAGGCAAAAAACCCCCACACATTTTAATTTTCTTTGTTGATAATTATTAAATTATCCCTAATCTCTTGCTCTCTGCAGCCTGTTAGAAACCCAACCAGATGGGAAAGGGCCTGGGAGAGTAGGGTGGCATTGGGGGTGGGGAGAGATGCCTGTGTTGGAGAGAGCTGAAGTCCACTTCGGGCATTTCCTAAGGGTTGATATGGGCCAGGGCTGGGAGTCTGGAATGAATGGGACTTAATTCTACTCAATAGTCTGGGAATAAACAAGTGAGGTCAATATTGGCCCTAGAGGTTCAAAGTCAAAGTTTAAATGAGGCACCACCAGTAAAGCCCCCAAAGATTTGGTCACCTGCATCAGATGGTTTCTGGTCCAAAAACACATAGGGAGTTGTATAAATCTTGGACTCAGGCAGAACCCGGAATATGAAATACAGGGAAAAAATGCTCTGTGTTCTACAAATCCTGAGATAAACGGTCATACGCTAAGCCTCTCTGCAGTGGTCTCTGGACCGCATCCCCTACTCCCCCAAAGCAGAAGTGACGGAAAACTGAAGGCACACTAATCATTACTGATTAACTGTCATCATCTGTGTACATATGAATTTATCCACCTACCTACCTGTTTCTCACGGCTATAAAACAGAGGTTACATATGCACACAGCCCTGGAAAGAAACAGGAAGGATGCTAGCTGGCTGGGGACTGGGAGACATGGGTTTAAGGGGACAGTTGCAATTCACTTTTGCCTAGTGTCACCATTTGGGACTCTGAAAACAGCATTGGCTCACCCTCCCCACCTTCTTTTTTCCCAAAATTTCACTGGTTATTTGATTATATTAACACAAACTTTTTCATTGTAGAAAATTTCAAACAGCCACAAAAGATGGCTCTCCTATCACTCCATGGCCACCCTGCCCTACATACACAGCTACATCTACTCCCCTCATTTCCATTGACTGGATTTTAAAATAGAATGAAAACATGGCCCTTCAGTCCAGGCACAGTATTATGTTTATGGGGCATCTTTCTTCTTATACCCTGAACACCACTCACCTGCATTTCCTGATTAGTAAGTAGCGAGGGGGATGATTCCTCTCTCTATTAGAGAAGAAAATTTGGTGATCTATAAAAGTGAGTGTTTGGGGAAAGTGAGTCAGTGGAGGATGCAGGTGAGGTTCCAGAGTCTGGACATACAAGAGGATGGGGTGGGGGGCAGATGATCTGGGCAGAGGAAGCAGTGAAGCAAGAGGTGGAGAAAAGGAGGTGGAGAGGGCACATCCAGGTGAAGCGTCCTGAGCATAGGGGAGCCCACAGGACTGGAACAAGTGGGGCTGGTGGTACCTATCTGGGGATCATCCACAAAATCGTGGCAACATGAACATGACCTTCCACGAAGAATCACTGTGCAGAAGAGAGCACCTGGTCTGAACTTAGGAGAAGAGCCTGAGTTATTGCTAGAGAGGAAAAGAGGAACAGAGAAAGAACAGTCTGGAAATAAAAGGAGCAACTGAGGCATCAGTCTCTGCCTTCTTGAACTAGGAATGCTCTAAGGGAAAGAAGAAAATCACCATAATAACACCATTAGCCAACTTTCATAGAAGGTTTCTTACATGCGAGTCACCTGACATGCATTATTTCACTTAATCGTCACTACAACCTTATAAGGGAAAGCACATTTATTAACTTCACTTTATAACTGAGGAACTGGAGGCACTGAATGGCTTAAACAAGCCCAAGACCACACAGCTACTAGGTAGAAGAGTTGGGCTATGAGCTCAGGAACTTTGAGCTGGCAGTCTCTACACTTAACCATGCTAACCTGCCTGCCTGGGGAAGCCATGGTTGGTTTCACATGGTGAAGAACCACCACTGAAGCCTGAATTAAGGGAAAGGGTGGTGGGTTGCCAAGAGTAGAAGTCAATGAGAGCCACCACATGGAGTCATCAGTACAGACCAACCAGTCTAAGAGATCATTCTTAGAAGAGAGAAGAGAGAGGTAGTGGCTAGATCGATGACTGTGATGGTTAACTTATGTGTCAACTTAACTGGGTTAAGGGACACCCAGAGGGCTGGTAAAACATTATTTCTGGGTGTGTTTGTGAGGATGTTTCTGGAACAGATTGGCATTTCAGTCAGTGAACTGAGTAAAGTAGATTCACCCTTACCAACATGGGCTGGCATCAGCCAATTCATTGAGGGCCCAAATAGAATAAAAAGGCAAGGAAGATTGGGCGAACTGGCTCTGTCTTTTCCTGAGCTGGGATATCCATTTTCTCCTGCCCTTGGACATCAGAGCTCCTGGTTCAAAGTTCCCCTGAGTCTCACCCCCAATCCCCTCCAATTTTCAGGCCTTTGGACTAGGAGTTACACCAGAGGCTCTGCTTGTTCTTAGGCCTTTGGACTCAAACTGAATTACACTACTGGCTTTCCTAGGCTCCATAATTGCATGAACCAATCCAATAAAAAAAACAGCCTTTTACACCACTGCACTCCAGCCTTGGTGACGAGTGAGACTCCATCTCAAAAAAAAAGAAAAAAAAAAAAACTCCTTTTAGCTATATATCTATGTATTTCTGTATGTATCTGTGTATCTATGTATTAGTCATCAATCCATCCACCCATCCATTCATCCATCCATCCATCCATCATCCATCCATCCATCCATCATCCATCCATCCATCCATTCAACCAATCATTCAACCATTCATCTATCCTATTGGTTTTGCTTCTCTGGAGAACTCTGACTGACATAATGGCCCTAGGAAAACCCTGGTTTTCTGCAAAATAGAGAGGGAAATGGAGAAGCTGGTGACAAGGGAGACAAGAGGCGAAGGCAGGGAGTGGACATAGGAAGAGAGCTGGAACAGATACTTTTTGGTGTGGGTGGAGGGGCTTGGTTTCTGTACAGGCGTGAAGGCAGAGAAGTGATTCCAGGAAAGATGGAGGGATAAAGGGCACCTGTTTGATTTGATCACGGTGAAGGAAGTCAAGAGCTTGTCATCATGTCAAGGTGAGAAGAGACTGGAACCTATGGAGAGAAATGAGTGTGTGAAACAGCTGGGATAAACTGGGTAGGATGGCAGACTCTTGAGATTGCCAAGAAGTTGCTTAGCCTGAGTCCCAGAGAAGTGTGCACTTACATTTCTCAAGTTTTCTTGGTAGTGGCTCAACTTGACCACAGAGGCCAGCATTGCAGAAATCGGTTAAGGCAGATAGAGGCCTGGAAATCAGATCAAACTTGCTCCTCAGTGCCTTCTCCCTCCCTCTGCCAGCTCTGTGCCTGGCATGCAGGATGGGAAAGAGAGGTGGTTTGGAAGCAGGAGGCAGGGAGCCCACATCCCCGCCTTACCCTACCTCCTGCCACCACGTGGGCAGCACTGCAGTGAGCTCAAGGATGAGGAGGCTGACTCAGGTGACTGAGAGTATCCTCTCAGAGCAAGTTGCTGCCCAGACCCAGGGCTGGCCGAGCCATCTCTCTAACCATATTTCAGAGAGAGGTGGCTGGCGGGAGCATGGTGATCTCACACGTCTCAGCACACTCCTTTCCCACCAGCTTCTGGGAGGTGTGAAGCATGCTTAGGAGTTCTATGCTTTCAGCCTCACTCTTTACCAGGATGGCCATTTATGCCTAAGGTTCAGATTCTCAGAGTGGTCCCTGTCCCCAGAGTAAGAACTACTTGCCCTACCTCCTGCCACCACCCAGGCAGCACTGCAGTGAGCTTGGGAGTGAGGAGGTCGACTCAGGTGGCCCAATTCAGAGCAGGCACCCAAGTACTTTATTCTCCCTGAACTCCTGGGGTAGTAGCCAGTGCCCCCAACTCCTAACCCAACTCCAAATTCCCAGCAGGCTCAAAGAAACATGAGTAAAGCTGCCATCTCCTTTCTAGACTTACACGGATGGGGCTCTGCCACAGGCATTGGCTACAAGCAATTTCTCCCTGAACTCCTGGGGTAGTAGCCAGTGCCCCCAACTCCTAACCCAACTCCAAATTCCCAGCAGGCTCAAAGAAACATGAGTAAAGCTGCCATCTCCTTTCTAGACTTACACGGATGGGGCTCTGCCACAGGCATTGGCTACAAGCAGGTTGGTTTCTCTTAGCCATACAATACGACAGCAACAGGAAGAGAAAGGTGTGGCCCAGTTAAAGCCCACTGGGGAATGTGAGCAGGATCAATGCTAGTTGAGAAGTCTGGGGTACCTTTTTAGTAACAGCTTTATTGGAATATAATTATTTACACACCATACAATTCAACCATTTAAAGTGTATAAGTCAATGATTTTTAGCATATTCATAGAGCTGTGCAACTATCACCACAATTAATTTAAAAATATTTTACCACCTTGAAAGAAACCCTGAGCCATTTAGCTATTACCCTATAATCTCCCCAACATCCCCTACCCCTAAGCAACTACTAATCTACTTTCTGTCTATAGATTTGCCTATTCTGGATATTTCATGTAAATGGAATCATATAATATGTGGTCTTCTGTGTCTGGCTTCTTTCAGTTCGTATAATGGTTTCAAGGTTCAACCGTGTTGCAGCATGTATCAGTACTTCATTCTTTTTTATGGCTGAATAATATTCCAGTGTATGAATATACCATAGTTTGTGTATTCATTTATCAGTTGATGGACATTTTAGTCATTTCTAGTTTTTGACTATTAAGAATAATGCTTCTGTGAACACTTGTATACAAGTTTTTTTGTGTGAACATATGTTTTTATTTCTCTTGGGTGATATACCTGGAATTGAGATTGCTGGGTCATATGGTAACTCTATGCTTAACTTTTTGAGGAAATGACCGACTGTTTTCCAAAGTAGCTCATCTTTTTCCATTCTCTGGGGCAGTGTATGAGAGTCCCAATTGTCCACAGTCTTGTCAACACTTATTATTATCTGACTCTTTGATTACAATCATCTTACTGTATATAAAGTGGTATCCATTGTGATTTTGATTTGCCTGATGACTAATGATGTTAAGCATCTTTCTATGTACTAATTGGCCATTTGTCTATCTTTGGAGAGATGTCTGTTCAGATCCATCGCTTTTCATTTCATTTTATATTATTTTGTTTTTCTTTAAGATGGAGTCTTGTTTTGTCACCCAGGCTGGAGTGCAGCAGCGTGATCTTGGCTCACTGCAACCTATATTTCAAGGGCTCTATAGCCACATGTGCCTAGTGGCTACTGTATTGGACAGTGCACATATAGAATATTCCCATAAATGCAAAAAGTTTTACTGGGCATTGTTATAGAGGCTAAGTTACATGTCCAAGATGACATATGGGTCATCCATCATCCTTAAGCTGAGTCCTTGGGTCAGTGCTGGATCTCAAGCATGAACCCAATTGACAAGAGAGAAAGGACTTACAAGAAGAAGAAACATTAAGTTGTTTTCATGGTTCTAAAGTTCTGTAGTGTTTTTAAAAAGTCAGAAGAAACCACCAGCAAATGAACCCAAGTCAGCTGATGTTTCATGAGAGTACTTCAGCACCAGGCACTGTGCTTTGTTTTGTGTTACCAGGAACACAAAGTTGAGTATGTTTCCTGATTGCAGAGATCTTTATGGTTTTCTATGGAAGACTGGACACATATAGTTAGTACAAAGCAGCATACAGGTATTATCTTCAGAGAGATGTAGGCAACCAGCCTGGGGGCTGGGGATTAAGACTCACTCCCAGGGGTGTCTCTATGGTACACACACCTTGATAGATGTCCTATGCTTCCTAGCCATTTAAACACCCCCTTGTCTTTTTGACTCTCCCAGAGAGCATGACCAGCTTCAGGGAAGAACATACCAATTGTGTTATTACAGGGCTGCGCTTCGACACTGACTGACATCTGGTCAACCCTACAATACTAAAACTGCACAGACTCAAAGTGCAGAAGAGGCTGACAGCCCCAGTGAAAAACTGAGTTCTCCAATTCTGACTTCCAGGGGTTATTCAAAGTGTCAGGGAAGTGGGGCAGGGAGTGGCAGAGGGAAGACATTCTAGAAAATTGATGAGGAGTGTTTGGGCTGGGGCCTTTTGGAAACCGCTCCCATCCTGAGGCTGGCCCAGCCTGCCCCATCTCACCCCAGTGCCTTTGAAGTGTGTTACCTGGACGAGGAGCTGAGCCATGCTTGGCAGGAAGGGGCGGAAGGCTGTGTGGTCTGGCACAAGGCAGAGCAGAGGGGCAGCGGGACTAAGCTAGGGTCCGGTGCTGACTCACGGCACCTCTGCAGCCAGCATTCCACCAGCCAGTCCAGCTGGAAAATGAGAGAAGGACCCAAGTGGAGACCTCACCGAGAAATCCAGATGTCTTTCACGAGAATAAACAAGGCAGCCCTCCTTTCTTTCTCTGGCCCATGTTTCTCGCTTTGTGCATGTGTCTGTTTCTGGGTGTCTGGGAGTGTGTATGTGTGTGTGTCTCTTTTAGCTTTGAGCATTTTTCTCTGTTCTCTGTCCTTTTACTTTCCATATAGATCCACGTCAGGGCTTGATTTCGGTGTCTGCCTCGGTCACTGTCTTCAGGTATCACTGGGCAGAGTCTGTAGTATCCCCCTCCCCCCACCCACCTCCCTATACCTGTCTTTAACTTCCCTTCTAGTTCAAGCAAGGTCTGGGTTTCTGCTGAGTCTTCTGAGTGGTGTGTCTCGGCGGCCTCTGCTCTTCCTCCTTGACAATAGAAATGTTGGGGGTGGGGGAATAGACAAAGCTCTTGACCTGGCAAAGGCCTTGCAGGGCTCTGGCTCTGTTCGTTGCTGGAGCAACAGCAGATATTTATTTATTTATTTGTTTAATAGGCACTTCTGGTACAGGAACAAAGAACAACAACAAGAAAAAAACCCACTCCTTTAAAGTATGTACTTTTCTATGGCCTTGGATTTCATTTTTCTTTGCCACCCCGTGCCTTACCCGCAGAGTCCTCAGGCCACACATCTTCCATCTTTCTACCCCTGCATCCTTCCTATTTATCAGAAAGAAAAATCCATTTACCTCCCCCAGCCTTCCTCTCCCATCCCATTCTTCCTCATGTAGGGTGATTTGAAGAGTAGCTTGACTTGAATTGTCTACATTTCATTTGACTCAATTTTCAGAGGGAGACCCTTGTTCAGTGTCTGACTCTGTCTGAAAACATACCGGCTCGGAGTCACGCAAAACTGAGTTGGACCACGACGCTTCCCTCAGTTAGCTGAGTGACCCTGGTGTGTTCCGTTTTGAGCTTTGGTGCTCCTTACTTGTAAAATGGAAATAATTTAACCCACAATGCAAGGTTGGTAGGAATGAGAAACGGGATAATATACATAACATTCTTAAGCATACTGTTCAATAAGTAAATGGGCTTTCCATCTGAAGTTCCAACTCTTCACATTCACTGTGGATAGCAAAGAGTATTCCCTCTTTTTAAGATAGCCTTGGCTTCTCCTCTTAGTGTATTCCCATATCCTTCTGTACCAGGCATAATGATGATTGTTTGTCCTGCCTCTGTTCATGGGGAGTGAGCTTTAGTGCTTCGAACCTCTCCTGCCCCATCACGGTGACTGCTCAAGGCAGGACACCTGATCCCATCAGGATCCACCCATGGGTGGGTCTGGGACAATTCGATTCTCTCTTTCATAAATGGGAATGAAAGGCACACAGGAGGAAGGATCAGTTAGGGGCAGTCGTGGGAGGTGAGAAGGCTTAGGAAGATGGAATATTGGAACAAGGATAAGATGAACACGTAGCAGCAGGCGAGGAAGATGGAATCAGGAGACAGTGGCCCTGGATCGCAAAGACTTTTGGTTCTCCTGTTTCAGGGACCCATGACATCTTCCCCATTATCCCACGACTTTCCTGTTACCTTTTCAACCACTGCTCTATTCTCTTGAATTAGTTGGAGAAGGTTTCTGTTCCTTGCAACCCAAAGAGGCTTTATGAGAACATTGTCATGGATTTTCTGATTTTGAGTGCTGCTTGGCTGTCACAGAAGTCCTCTTCTTCTCTCACCTTGAAGGGTTGGGGATTCTGTGTCTTCATGGAATGTCAGTTCTGCAAGGTGCTGCATGACAGGAGTTCATTCTTCCATCAGTTTTCATGCTAGACAACTTTCATGCTTAGGAAACTCCTGCAGCATCCAGCAATGTTCCTCTTGCTGCAGTCTGAACTCTTCTTCTCATTGTTCTTCTTTTTTTTTTTTTCTTTTTTGAGATGGAGTTTTGCTCTTGTTTCCCAGGCTGGAGTGCAATGGTGTAATTTTGGTTCACTACAAACTTGGTCTCCTGGGTTCAAGCGATTCTCCTGCTTCAGCCTCCTGAGTAGCTGGGATTACAGGCGCCTGCCACCACACCCAGCTAATTTTTGTATTTTAGTAGAGACGGGGTTTTGCCATGTTGGCCAGGCTGGTCTTGAACTCCTGACCTCAGGTGATCTGCCCACCTTGGCCTCCCAAAGTGCTGGGATTACAGGTGTGAGCCACTGTGCCTGGCCTCATTGTTCCTTTCTCCCCCTCCCCCCTTTGGAAGCCTTGTAGCTCTTTTTTTTTTTTTTTTTTTTTTTTAATTGATTGGGTTCAAGGAGACCACAGATCAGACTCTGAATTTCTCAAGGGAGAGATTCTGGAGACATAAAATCTGTTTTGAAAGTTTTAAACTATATCTTACCTTTGCAAGATGCCTGATGTTTTGGATCTCAGCCCTATTTTTTTGAGAATTCACCATACATTCACAGACGTCATCTCTTGGTCCTTCCCACAATATCTGGCTGGCTCAGTGAACACATTCTCCCAACCTGGAAATAGAAGCCTAGAAGAAGGCTGGCTAGGGGCTTGGGTCTCTGAGGCAAGTCAGTTTTGGGAACCTGGGAAGAATGCCTTCTTTCCCCACTATCCCAGGCTCGTTGCCAAACTGCCAACTAGAGACCCGAGCTCTGGGCAGAACTCATTTCAGAGTGAGTCAGAAACATGAGGGAGTCTTGTTCTCACATGCCGACCAAGGGAAAAGCCCTAAGGGAGATGTTTCAAGGAGTCCTACCAGATACTTGGGAGATCTTTTCTCTTCTCTATTGGGAGAGACAGCCCACCCACTTGGCGGATGCCCAGCTCTCCAGACTGAATGCCAGGAAAAGAATTAGAGATGTCCTGAGACCCTGGCTCCAGGGCCATGGTCTGTCTCTATGGAGTGCAGGGTCGGGACCATTCATAACAGGCACAAAGCACTCCTCTGGCCCTTTAGCAAGACAGCTGCCAAGACAGCACCCCCACTGACCTGGACATCTCTGTGATGTTACCTTAGAAACCAGAAAAAGCAGCCTAAGCCACTTCTTTGATTTTCTCTAGCATCTGGAAATTAAACTTTTACATGAGCCAATACTTTTAGCCTTTTTGTTAACCCAAACTTCTTCTCCCAGGACTGCTGTGGAGGGGGAATTTAGAACGGGTGAGCTAAGAACCTTCCGGGATGCCAAAGGTCTTTGACATGTGGTGAGTTTGAGTACTCCTAGTACTCAAGGGTAAGTGCAGTTTGGTTGGATCTCTCCAGGTAGGGAGCCTTTTAAAATCCCAGAATTTCCAGGCGGGCACCTGCTTCCTTTCAACATTGCAGGGGCCGTGGCCATCAATGAGGGCAATTTCCTTACACCACATGTCCCAGGGACAGTGTCTCTGCATGGCCTGGTAAGGGGGCAGGGCCTCCAAAATCAGATGACTAGATTTCGAGTCACGGATGACATTCCTGAGAGAGATCAGGGGTCAGGGAGGTGGTAAGAGGCATGAAAAAAATGCACTACTCCCTAGCTCCCCAGCCCTGGGTAATTTTTAGATGACTACATGCAAATAGGGAGAATTCACAATGGATCGAGGTTCACGTTCATGGATAGAATGTTTATGTGGGCCTAGGTGAGAGTACCTCTGTGGAGAGCCTAGAAGCAGATGCCTTAGGGTTAGGGAAGCCTGATAAAATCTAGGGAGTCCAGTTAAATTTGAATTTCAGATAAACAGCAAATAAATTGCAGCAAAAGTGTCTCCCACTCCATAGTAGACAAACTTATTTTGAAAATTATTATTATTATTTGAGATGGAGCTCTGCTCTTGTTGCCCAGGCTGGAGTGCAGGGCCGCAATCTTGGCTCACTGCAACATCTGCTTCCTAGGTTCAAGTGATTCTCCTGCTTCAGCCTCCCAAGTAGCTGGGATTACAGGTGCCCACAAAAATTATTTGTCTATAATTCAAATTTAATTGAGTGTGCTATATTTTTATTTGTTAACTCTGGCAGTTCCTCCTGGGTGGGCCCAGTCCCTGGCATCTTCAGGTTTTTGTGGAGCTGGTGTGCATGTACATCTGCGTGTAGGACATTTGGGGTACCAAAGCAAATAGGAATGTCTAGGCCAGAGGTCATTTCAGTGTTTGTTTTGTTTTGTTTTTTGAATGATTCCATAATTGTTAATTTTCTATTTTGAAACATTTCTCAAGTCCTTGGAGATCCTTGGAGAATTCCAGAGGCCCTCCAGAAACTTGACTGATGGATCTTCTTAATTAAATTTCCCCACTAGGTCATTAGGAAGAAGGAGCTAGCTGGGAGTCTTAGAGTCATATGTGATCTTCCCCCTTTCTTTCTGTCATTATTTCAGATCGCTCTCCTGCACTCCTCTTTCTTCTCTCTGACGAGCCACCAAGGAGATAAAATATGAAGCCAGAAGCCCTAAGAGCTTAGGCGTGGTGGTGAAAAATAAATCAAACCTTAGAGAGGTGTGAGTGCATGAGAGAGGGGTATCCAGCAAGGGCTTTGTGGGCGCGGCGAGAAAAAGCTTGGGGCTAGGACTCAGGGAAGTTTGGCAGGAGTTGAATCAGTCCTCCGCCAGTCTAGGAATGGCAGACTCCACACAGCTGGCTCCGGGCTGTGCAAAGGGAGTGGCAGGTGAGGGCTGTTAGCCCCTGGCTGGATCCTGGAGGAGGGAGGGTGGGCACCCCGACATCACAGGTTTCAACAAACTCCAAAAGATTGCACAGGCCGGGAGCGGTGGCTCATGCCTGTATTCCCAGCACTTTGGGAGGCTGAGGTGGGTGGATCATGAGGTCAAGAGATCGAGGTCATCCTGGCCAACATGGTGAAACCACGTCTCTACTAAAAACACAAAAATTAGCTGGGCATAGTGTTGCACGCCTGCAATCCTAGCTACTTGAGAGGCTGAGGCAGGAGAATCGCTTGAACCTGGGAGGCGGAGGTTGCAGTGAGCCGAGATCATGCCACTGCACTACAGCCTGGCCACACAGTGAGACTATCTTAAAAAAAAAAAAAAAAAAACAGATTCCTCAGAGCACTCTGGTTGCCCTGGAATAGCGGTGTAAGTGCCATCACCAGGCTGGGATGTCTGGATCTTTTTGTTCAGGGCATATTTGCCACTGTTTGATGCTAGTTTGTCAGAAGACTTGACCAATATTAAGTAGTGTTAAGTGTGGGACGGAGGTGAGGAAGTAAGCTGGTTCCAGGTTTCCAGCTCTGGCAAGCTCTCCTGTTTGCCTGGTAGGACGTGTCCTCTGGAACCAAGTGTTCCTGTGGCATCCAGGGTAAGCATCTGCTCCTTGCCTTCTTGGCTACCTTCTTGGGAGACATTTGGGTCCCAGCTCTAATGCCTGGAAGCCCACACTTCACCACAGTGAGTGAGGGGCCTCCTGGGCCAGGGCAGGCTGTTCAACCCACCAGTGTCTCATTCTCTAGACCCAGACAATATGCCTGACTCCAGCTCCTGGAAAAGCTGGGTCTGGTCAAATGGGAGGACTCAACGTGTTAGTGCACGTGGGAGGGCAGGATTTCTGCTGTTTTCCCTGTCCCTCCAATTTATTGGCCAATGCAGGCACCAGCCACTTCCCTGCTGACCCTGCCAAGGTATTTTTCTCCTCTTTGCCACACCTTGAACTCTCATTTAGCTCAGGGTCGCAGACAAAACCATATATCTCTTTAGCCTCGGTTTCCTCGTCTGTAAAGTGGGTGGCACTTCATAACTCAGCTTTAAACTAGGACATCCCTTCCTTAAGCCTTTGCGGATGTAGATCAGACTTAGAGTTAAGAACCACTTTGTAAAGGTTCTCGGGGTTGTCTCTGATATTCCCATTTTCTTAAATTTGGGGATTCATGAAGATCTCGAGATATAATCCTTGGGAATGTCAAGAGTTTACTGTACATTAAAATATTGATAGTGTGTTATCTTGTGTTCTGGGACAATGGATGATCTGAAAAGTCTTCTTTGAACCTTTATATATAGATATGCATTTTTGTTTTTTGGTACAGTGAGAAATAAACCATAAAGACTTTAAAATAAACTTTTAAAGACTGTTACGAGAGGGAGAGGTCATTTGTTCACCTCCTTCTCAAGGGTGCTAAGGGGTGAGCGATGGTTTTATGTAAGGAGGCAGAGATTCAGTTCCATGACCTCTGGAAGGATTTTGTAGTACACCATTCTGTGCCCAATGCGCACGGTCCTTTCCCGTACTTATCTGGGGGAGCCTGTCGCCAGGATCCAGAAGAGGAGAAGAGAAGGAGAGGGAATGGGAAAGGGAGACTGGAGGAGAGAGAAAGAGCAAAAGAGAAAACTGCACCATCATGAAAAATTTGAAACCTTCCTTTCAACTTTTCCCTTATAATTAGTGGACGCAGCTGGAGGGAAGAACCCTGGGTGAGTTGCAACTTGTTGGGCTCCAGTCCACAGGATGTGTGAGGCTGGCACGGCGTTTGGGGCAAAGACTCCGTTCTCAGATGGTTCCTCCTCCCTCTCTGTCTTTTTGTTTGAATTCCCTGCCTGGGAGGGGCTTGTGGGGGGTTTGAGACATTTTAGTGTCCTCAGCCAAGAAGCCTTTCCTACAGGGCTGGTCTGGAGATGCTGGGAAGGAGGTGGTCGAGGCAGGCTTCTTTCCACAGTGACTCAGGAGCCAGCTCCTAAAAGGGCTTGGGGGATGTCGTAGGGAAGGTCCTGAAGGAGGAAGGGGGAGGGCCAGGATCCTGCAGGGGCAAGTGCAGTCTGGCTGGATCTCTCCAGGCAGAAAGCCTCTTAAAATCCCAGAATTTCCAGGTGAGCACCTGTTGCCTTTCAGCATGGGAGCAGCCATGGCCATCAATGAGGGTAATTTCCTCCTATCGTGGGTCCCAGGAACAGTGTCCCTGCATGGCCTGGTGGTGAGGGGGCAGGGCCTTCAAAGTCAGATGACTAGATTTGAAACCTGAGTCTGCTTACCGTCTGCGTAAGCTGCAACAAGTTACTCAATTTCTCTCTGTCCCCCAGTTTACTCATCCGGCAAATGGGTATAATGGTAATATATTTCCTTAAGAAGGCTGCTCAGCATAGCCCCTGGTACATGGTGAGCATAGGTATCAGCTTCTGTTATTGCTATAGTGGGAGACCACAGGGGTTTTGTTTGTGAACAGGGCCCTCCTGCCTTCTTGTCCCATTCAGAGTTTGCTGCAGCAGGAAGGACTGAGATTCCATGCCAGTGAGAACTTCCATCTGTAAACAGTTGATACAGAGGTGTTGCCTTTGCATTGAACCAGAGCGGGTCCACTGGCGAGGATGCCTGGAGGTGGCTGTGCATGCAACAGAGGGCACTGTGGCTGGTGCAGCTCCCGGCTGGGCGATCACTCCTCTCCTGTCCCTATCCAATCAGCTATGCCTAGAACTGAGTTCTCACCTTTTGCCATCATTCCTGTGCAGTGGCCCCCAGGTGAGCAGCACAGGTCGCAGGAGAGCAGAAGGATTCTTTGGTGTCATCCATCTGGTATGAGGTACTTCTGCGGGGAGACTGTGCTTACTCAGTTGGCATCTACACTGCCTTATGTATAGTAAACACTTAACAGTTGCTTTCTAAATGAAATTGGTCACCATAATAATAGCTAACATTAATTGCTTACTATATGTCTGTTCTGTAGACTATACCACATGCATTCCCCTATGTAATCCTTAAAACAATCTCATTTGACAGATAAAGAAACTGAGACCTGGAGAGGTGAAATGAACCTTTTCGGTGTCCCTAAGCAGCAAGTGGCAGAGTTGGAGATAAAAGAAAATTTTCTGCCTTTTAATTCTGTGCCTTTTTTCTTTACAGGCGTCTACAGTACCCTCTCACTAGAGCCTCCTTCTTTCCCCTTCCCCATGGTTTCTGGAGATGGCTTTTCCTAGTCTCATTCTGCAAAAGACATTTGTAGAATGCCCATCTTGGAGCAGGGCCACTGAGACCGTCAGGAACTGACCAACACAGCTTTATTTCTTGCAAAGCAAAAAGGCACTTTAAGTCCACAAGCCTGGCCAGTCAACTTCAAAACAGCTGTCACCCTCTGCTTTCTACCTTCATCCATCTTTGGGTTCTGAACCCATTCCTCTCACTTAGGTAGCTCCAGAGCCTTCAGAATTAGGGCTGTCACTCTGCCTTGCAGGAGGATGATGGATTTCCCTGGAGGCAGTTCAGTAATGTGCACCTACCCCTCCTCCTCTGCCATCCTTTCTCTCCCCATTTGTGTTCCTCCCTAGACTGCAGGTGGCAGTTAGGTACCCTTGAAGGATTGTAGTAATTTCCTCTTGCCGCTGTACCAAGTTACTCCTAAGTTAGTGAATTAAAACAGCACAAATTTATTCTTTTATAGTCCTGAAAGTCACAAGTTAGAAATGAGCCTTAGGAGGCTAAAATCAGGGTGTTGCAGGCGCTGGTTTCTTCTGGAGGCTCCAGGGGAAAATCTATTCCTTGCCTCCTCCAGTTTCTAGCTGTTGGCACACCTTAGCTTCTTGGCTCATGGCTGCATCACTCCAATCTCTGCCTCTGTTTGTCATCACATCACCCTTTCCTTTCTCTATATCCACTGCCTGCCTCTCTTATCATAAGACCTATGTAATTATATCACTGGGCCCGTTCAGATAATCTGGGACAATCTCCCCGTCTCCAAATCCTTTGTTTACTTCTGCACAGTCCCTTTTGCCATATAAGGTAATGTATTCACAGTTTCTGGGATTAGGGCATGGGCATCTTTGGGAGGCATTTTTCAATTGACCAGAGGGATGGTTTGTGCATCTAGAATTGCCTTCTTTCAACCTGCCTGTCTGTTATACCAGTAAACAACAGCATGGACTCTGTAGCTGGAACTAGACTGGCACTCTATGTGCGGGCATCATCTTGCTTACTTTTTACAGCCTTTCCATGATGCTGGCACCATTTCATTTGTTCCTGCCTTATAGAGAAGAAGCTCTATAAAGACTGAGCGTTTAAGCAACTTGCTTGAGGTCATACAAGGAGTAAGTCAAGGACCTGAGATTTGAACCCTGGTCTATTTGATTCCAGGATCATTCCGTTCAACATGACACTCTCCCTACCACGGTAGCCAGGCTCCGATGACCCTGATCACTCTCCTATGGAGACCCTTCCCACACTGTATCAGGATTGGTCAGTGTGATGAATGGGATACCAGGAAAGTGATGGTGTGTGTCTTCTGAGGCTGGGTTGCAAAGACACTATAGCTTTTGCCTTGTTCTCTTGGACACTTGCCCTGGGGTCTAGATGCCGTGCCATAAGGACTCTCTAACAGCCCTGTGGAGAGGTTCACATGGTGAGTCACTGAAGCCTCCTGCCAACAGCCAGCACCCATGGGCCAATTGTGAATGAACCATCTTGGAAAGTGGATCCCAGCTTAGTCAGACCCTCAGGTGACTGCAGCCCCAGCTGCTATCTTAACTGTAACTTCATGAGAGACCCAGAGTCCAAACTACCCAACTAGGGCACTCCCAAATTTCTGACCCATGGAATCTGTGAGATAACAAGTGTTGATTTTTCTTTTTAGACACTAATTCTTGAAGCAATTTGTTACACACTCATAGAAGACTAATACAAGGCCTAAGTTCCATAAGTCTGAACAGGTTTTGCTCTGGTTTGGCTATGTCAAAGGAGGTGCTAGTCAGGCCTCTGAAACCCACATTCTATTCCAGCTTTGCAGCCCTGGAATAGAGAACCTGACAATTCCAGAGCATTCCCCATTCCGGAGCCATTTTCCCCAGAGAACTTTTCATTTGTTACTCCCTTGCTCTAAAACCATCAATGGCTCCTTAATGCCCATGAATGACTCTCTAAGGTGCAAACTCCTTAGTCTGGCATTTGCCCTTGCCCCGCGCCTCCTTCACAGTCCTTCCAGTCACATTTCTCATTGCTCCGTGGCAGACCCTTCAAGCCTGGTCAGACCAAGGTGCTCACTGCTGCTGCATCTCTTCTTTGTCCACTTGCAAGCACAGCTCTCCCTTGGTCGGTTGCCAATGAATGAACAAATACAGACTGAAGAGCTGCTAGGTACCAGCAGCTAATGATGGATGCTTCTGCAGGCAGCATCTCAATGTTCACCAAAAGTGATTTTTATAGATAAGGAAACTGAGGTTAAATGACTTTCCCAAAGTCCCAAGGGAAGCAAATGACACAGTCAGTCCTTGGGCCCTGCTCAACCTGTGGTTTTAAGTTCAGTTATTTTTCCACTGCACCATATTGCATTTCACTTACACTTCTATGGAATTTTACAATTTGTAAAGTCTCTGATTATTGACAATTTTTATTGAGCCTCACAGCAGCCCAATGAGATAGATAGAGCAAGAGTTCCTCATCCCTTTTCACAGATAATAAACCTGGCATGAGAATGAGGATTTGCTCTCATGGAGACAAGTATCAGAGCTGGAATTTCCAACCTAGATCTCTGTCTCCAGATCCACTGCTCTCCCTTCTGCCTTCTCTTTGTTCCTCTCCCTAAAACTACCATAGATTCTCGCATATAATTGATACCCAGTACATATTTGTGGAGGACCAATTGATTAATTTTTTAAATGTATTCTTCAATAAACAGTGCAAAAAGGTCCAGGTGTCAAGAGAGTTGTTTAGGATGAATAACTGAAACTAACTTGAAGAAAGAACTTTAAAAGAAGTAGCAGGGAGGTATAAAGGCAGACTTCAGAAGGAACTTTACGATGGAAAGGGCCACTGGTCACTGAAAGTTGAAAAAAGGAGGCTGTGGAATTAATGAGGCTGAGGAAGCTCCAAGAATGACCCACGCTTGTCTGGGAGAAAGAAAGTATTACTTATTCTTAGGGTGATGGTCAAAATGAGCCATGGAGGGCCCAGGTATCCCAGCATCCATGACTCAGCTATGGGGGTGTCATTGTTATCCCTTGTTGCTGAAGCAGAGTGGGGAGGTTGCGTCACTTTCTCTGTTGGGCACTTCCTGTCCCTGAGGGCTGGCACTTCACTGATGAACAAGCTGTTCTAGAATGAGGTTCTTTGAGGACCAAGTTACACAGGTTCAGGCTCTTTGGGCTTGTGAGAGGCCCCACAAGTCATCTGTCACACATCTGACCTTGCACACACCTGACCTTGCACATACCAGAATGCTGTAGTAGTCATTCAATACATAAATGCTGAAGGACCAAGAGGACGTTACATAAATGTATAGCAGTGGCTTTCCCCTGTCTCTGAAGGACTCTCAAAATATTTTACCCTGTCTTGGACACCAACTTCAGACTTGGCTGTCCTGTGTTGTCATGGATGCCTTCTGCCCTCTAACCCCACTCCAGCTAAATCCAGTGGGCTCTTGTCCTATCCTCTGTGGACCTAGTCTAGGACTGGTGACCCCCAGCCCATGATCATCTTGATCTGGTGTCTAAAAGCACCTTTTCATTCAGATTCAGAATGGGTAAGTGATGAGAAGAGACTTAGGCACAGCACAGGAAGAGACCTGGGTGCAAGGTGCCCTCATGCACTGGGCTCTCTGTGCTTAAGACCCCCTTGCAGAGTCCACCTTGGGGTCTGTGTAGGTGACTGGTGAGGGTAGGCGGCCCTTCCCAGGTCACAGTCTGTGTGAACGGGCACCAAAACCTCCATCTGGGAGCCAGGGGATGTGGGTGAACTTAGGTCTACACAAACTGGCAAAGGTGACATTGAACAAGTTCTTCCCACTCTGGGTCCCAAGATTCTCACTAAGAATAAGGAGAATGGATTCCTTCATTCTGTCCTCAACAGTTGTTCCCTGAGTACCTACTATGTGACAGGCACTTCAATGATTCAGCTTCTAGAGTCATGGGGCACATTTAGAGCAGAGGCAGGTGAAAACCAAATAAAGCAGTGAGCAATAGGTAATGGATGTAATGTCAGATGAGATGAGTGTCACGAAGGTAAACTCGGCAGGTAAGTGGGGTGAGAGTGGTGGGCCCACCTTAGAGAAGATGTCTCCCAAGAGGTAACATTTGGGCAGAGACTGAATGAAAGGAGGGAGCAGGCCACACGTATATCTGGAGGAGTGGATCCTCAGCAAAGGAACTGAAAATGCAAGGCCATTAGAAGGGAGCCTGTTTGGTGTATTTGAGAAACAGCAGGAAGACCAGGTGAGAACAGAGTGCAGAGAAGTAGCCAGGAGCTGGGGCCATGGTAAGGACCTTGGATTGTTTCCTAAGGGACTGAGGACACCATGAGAGCCATGAGAACAAGGGAGTGGCATGGTCTGCCTTGTGTGTTAAAAGGATAAGTTGATTCCCAAGTTCTACAGCTATAGGCTTCTTCCAGCTCAAGGCTAAGCAGATCTGGCTTAGTAGGGGAGGCGGCAGGATAGTCCCAAAGCCAGGTCCTGCCCTACAGGCAGACTTTGCACACGGTGCCAGGGCGGACTGTTGTAACCTGCCTGCTCACGTCTCATCCTGTCGCTGCAGGCAAGCCTCAGCCCAAGACCTCGCTGGGGTGCAGGAACGCAGAGCTAGCTGACAGATTGGCTGCAGCCCCCAAACCAGAAGCCCAGAGTAGCTGTCGGGTTAGGGTGTGGGATACTAACTTAGGAGTTAGATGTTGGATATCTCAACCACTGCCAAATGATAGATTCTTCCCTCTTTAAAAACTTGTTCCTCTTTTCTTCCCCTTTCCTTCTCATTCTCCCAGCCCCATCTTTATTTATTCTTCTGCTTACTTTCCTTTTTTTCCCTTATTTTCCATCCTCTGAGGACTGCATAGTATCTCCTAAGAGTCAGAAGTTTGTCAAGCAGAAACGAACAAAGTTGGGTCAGGTGCTGTGGCTCATGCCTGTAATCCCAGCACTTTGGGAGGCTGAGGCAGGTGGATCACTTGAGATCAGGAGTTTGAGACCACCCTGTCAATACAGTGAAACCCCGTCTCAAGTCAAAATACAAAATACAAAATACAAAATACAAAAATACAGGCGTGGTGGTGGGCGCCTGTAGTCCCAACTACTCGGGAGTTTGAGGCAAGAGAATTGCTTGATCTTGGTAGGCAGAAGTTGCGCCACTGTACTCTGGCCCGGGGAAACAGAGCAAGACTCCATCTTGGAAAAAAAAAGAAAAAAAAAAAAAACAAACAAAAAAACAAACTAAGATGGGATCCCTGGCCCAAAGCTAAGACACCTGCTTTGGGTCTCAAAACTAGGAATCTGTAGAGCCTGTGTTTGAAACCAAGCAGTGTGATTCCAGAATCCTGCTTGGATACCTCCACCTTCTCGCCTCCCACACCTATGATATGGGACACACAAAGCACTGCAGGAACACAGAGGGGACAGCAGTGGATCCAGCCTGCAGAGGGTGGAGGGGTCTCTCAAGGAAGGCTCCGCAGAGGAGGGGGTATTGAAATAGGTTTTGAAAAGTGAGTAGGATTTTGCCAGGCAGAGAAGAGATATGGCAGGGAGCAAGGCCCAGAGCAAGAAGGCTGGAAAAAATCTATGGTGTGTTTGGGGAGCAACTAGTCAGTGACTTAAATCAAATACAGAAATGACGACTTCAGTGGAAAAATCAGACAAACTGGTGTTGTCTGACCCAATCCTGTAGTTTTTGTTTTGTTTTTAAGGAACTGCCAGTAAATAAACAGGATAAATACAGATAATTTTCATGTAACAAATGACATTAAATATTTATGTTATGTTCAGGTCAAAGGGTAAGTAAAATGGGGGTTGGGAAGGGAAGGTTGGGGTCGGGAACAGAGAATTTCCTGTTTAGACAGAATGGTGTCTGGTCACTTGGTGACATTTGATCCCTGAGAGAAGAAAAGCCTGGGAAGCCTGGTGGAAGGGATCCCAAATGCTCCACTCTTTTGGAAAGCCACCTTGCAAGTCTTTTGTTCTCTTTCGTAGAAATGGTCCATTGTTAAGAGAATTAAGGTGTATAAGGGATTTAAAAAGAAGAAATTCTGATTCATAATAATAATACCTGCTATTTACACCACACCTTTCTCCCAAGGAGCTCAGAATACCGTAGGGAGATGATGTCATTCATTCCTCTCAACCTCATCCCTGCCTTCCTTGTCCCCAAACTATTCTCTCCCATCCCAATCCAGAGACACCCCAGCTTCTGTGGCCAGGATGGATGCTCCAGGGGATCTGCTGGGATATGAGGCTTTCAGGACTTGGGGCCCAGGGCTCTGGTGTTTTTATTCTGCCTTCATCCCAGGCCCGCAAAAGAACACTAGATGTCTACGTGTCTGCTGTGGGAGGACCTCATGCTAATCATGCTAGAAATAAAGCAGTCTCTGCCTTTTCTAAAAATATCCAGAAAAGAAAACACCATGATCCTTTTTTTGAAAGTTTATCAGAGCCCAATACCATGAGGAAGTTCTTCTTGATACCTAACTCAAATTTCTTCAGCTGTAGTGGAGCCCTCTTGTTTTTGGTCCTGTCTACCTTGGCATGAAGGACAGGTGACTTATTTCTACCACTTCAAGGAGCCCATGGACTCTTCTCTGAACTAGCCAGCTTTTAAAGTTCATTGGTTGGATCCCCATCTTGCAAAGCTAGGCTTTTCTAAAGCTTATGGGGAGGAAGTTCTTGGATCCCAACTAGTAGAAGAGGAAGAGGTGGGTCAAGTATTATAGGAGAAATAAATCAATTATGGCATGGCCTTTGTCCTGAAGGAGCTTTGGGAGAGGGTAAAGCGCATATCTATGAAAAGATAAACATCAACTTAAGGGTTAAATGTCAATGCAAGACAGCCATGTGCCATATCACTAGGGAGAGTATAATAATAATCATAGTAATAATAGCTAACTTTTACTAAGCACTTACTATGTGCAAGGCCTGCTCTAAGTACTTCATATTCATTAGTTTATTTCATCCCTGTTTTTCTCTTTTGAGGTAGGAACTATTATCTCATTTTACAGGGAAGGAAACTGAGTCATAGAGATGCAGAAAAATTTGCCTAGTATCACAGGGTTAGTAAGTGCAAGATTTCAGGAAATGAACCCAGATAATTTAATACCAGAAGATGAATAATTAAATTGCAATAGGGGCCAGGCGTGGTGACTCACTCCTGTAATCCTAGCACTTTGGGAGGGTGAAGTGGGCAGATCACGAGGTCAGGAGATTGAGATTACCTTGGTGAACATGGTGAAACCCTGTCTCTACTAAAAATACAAAAAATCAGCCGGGCATAGTGGCACACACCTGTAATCCCAGCTACTTGGGAGGCTGAGGCAGGAGAATTGCTTGAACCCAGAAAGCGGAGGTTGCAGTGAGCTGAGATTGAGCCACTACACTCCAGCATGGGCAACAGAGCGAGACCCCGTCTCAAATAAAATAAAATTAAAAATAAATAAATTGCAATAGGGAGAAGAAGCAATTTTATTATGATCAGATATTGGGAAGATTTTGACATTTGTAAATGGTGGAGTCTAACTCTTGGAGAAGGTAGAAGGGATTTTGTGAACCAAGCTCTTTATGACTGGCAGAGTTACTGCACCTTCTTCAACTTTAGTAGGACTAAACTCAATCTTTCAACTTATGTGTAGAAATACCTGGACAGTTCCAGAGGCAGAGTGGGGTGGAGAAAGCTGGGGGTAAGGGGTGGAGACTCAGGCCTGGCTCAGCCTCTGACTCACTTGTGCCCTAGGACAAGCCACTTTCTCTGTGGGCTTTCTTCCTTCTGGAAAATGCAGTGGTGTTGGACTCGATCTGATAGATCATGTCCAGCTCTAAATATTACACTTCTAATGCTTTTTGTATAAATACACACACTATAAGGCACATGAATGACTCAGCCCAGCTTGGTCTTTAGCACGCGTCTTATGCCAAATGATCAAGAAACGTGTGTTGATTTGGTTGAATTGTTTTGGGAATATGGAGGAATGGGGGCTCCTTTGGGGCCTAGAGTGAGTGGACAGGACAGGTTTTATGGCACGAGAGAGAACCGAGTGCGAATATGTAGAGGAAGTAGCTGAGGCCACTGCATCCTGCCCTGGAGGTGTGATGCTAAGTTACTGCACTGACAGTCATCCTTAGTCATTGTATCAGTTAGGATATGTTCAATTGCAAGTAATAGAAAATTTCCCTGAAATTTGCTTAAACCAGGAAGGGGATGTTTTAGTTGTTAATATCGAGAAGTCCGACTGAGTGGCGGCTGCTTTAGGTCGGGCTCTATCAGGACCGCAGCTCACTGTGATTCTCTGAGCTCTGTCCTCCTCTAAATGTTGGCTGCATCCTCAGGCTGACTCGCCCAATGGCTGAAGATGGCAGCGCGCCACGACCATGGCTGCATGCTTCTTGTTCTTATCCTCCCTCTGCCAACAGACCAAAGTCCTGTGCAGGACAGTCTACGTAATTTGTGGGTTTAGTGTGAAAGGAAAATGTGGGACCCCTTGTTCAACAATGGTTAAGAATTTCAAGGAGGCAAAACCGAGTATTAAACCAATTGTGGGACCCAGTAAGTATGGGGCCTTGACCTCAAAGGTCACCTGCCCATGAGGTTGGGGCTGGTCCTGTGGTTCACTCCCATTGGGCCAATTTGAACCCATCACTGTGATTCCCAGGGGAATGCCATGGGCTGCTTCACTTAAATTTGGATTATTGCTCATTCCTGGATCAACTCTTACGGTAAATTGAAAGGGATTATCTGACTGGTTTAGACCAATCGGGGCCTGTCTTTGGAGTTGGGTGGGTCACACTCCACCCAACCTACAAGGGCTACATGGTAAAGGAGGAGGGGCAGCTACCTGTATCAGTGGTTCTGCACATAGTTTCAGAATGGATGGATCAGGCAGTATCTCCTTATCAGAGGAGCATTTGCAATGGGCTACCATTCCAAGAAACTTTGATGTTATTTTCTACTCCTTTCCTCTTGTCCAGAGTAAATCACACTCCCTTCTGGTAAGCAGTTAAGAGCATAGGTTTCAGGCAATGTGGTGTTACGGAAAGAACTCTGAATTTACATTAAGAAGAAAGGGATTCACCTCTCTCCACTTTGCTCCTTTTCAGACACATCATCTTGAACACTTGTCTTTAGTTTTCCATTACTGTTTTCTTTTCTTTTCTTTTCTTTTTTTTCTTTTGAGACGAAGTCTCGCTCTGTGGCCCAGGCAGGAGCGCAGTGGTACCATCTCGGCTCACT
The DNA here is from genome assembly GCF_001698545.2 of Rhinopithecus bieti. NCBI lineage: Eukaryota > Metazoa > Chordata > Mammalia > Primates > Cercopithecidae > Rhinopithecus > Rhinopithecus bieti. The sequence goes on from NW_016812009.1 coordinate 740,063, forward strand.
GCAAGCTCCGCCTCTTGGGCTTATGCCATTCTCCTGCCTCAGCCTCCCAAGTAGCTGGGACTACAGGCACCCGCCACCATGCCTGGCTAATTTTTTGTATTTTTAGTAGAGACAGGGTTTCACTGTGTTAGCCAGGAAGGTCTCGACCTCCTGACCTCTTGGTCCACCCGCCTCAGCCTCCCAAAGTGCTGGGATTACAGGCGTGAGCCACTGCACTCGGCCTCTCCATTACTGTTTTCTTATCTCTCAAGAAAAATAATGACTGCCTTTCTTATTTCAGAGGGCTGATTGACAATCAGATAGGATTGCATACATGGAAATGCTTTCCAATCTGGTAATTACCATACATATGAAAAGGACTGCTGCTATTTTCTTTCTCTTCCTTTCCTTCTTTCTTTCCCTCCCTCCCTCCCTCCCTCCCTTCCTGCCTGTCTGCCTGCCTGACAGAGTCTTGCTCTGTTACCCAGGCTGGAGTACAGTGGCACGATCTTGGCTCACTGCAACCTCTGCCTCCCAGATTCAAGCGATTCTCCTGCCTCAGCCTCCTGAGTAGCTGAGATTACAGGCGCCCACCACCATGCCTGGCTAATTTTTGTATTTTCAGTAGAAATGAGGTTTCACCATGTTGGTCAGGCTGGTCTCGATCTCTCCACTTTCAGTGATCTGCTCGTCTCAGCCTCCCAAAGTGCTGGGATTATAGGCGTGAGCCACTGTGCCCAGCCGACTGCTGCTATTTTAAAACTTGGTGAAATAGTGCCTGTTGACTTTAACATTTTGACTGCTTATTTTCTGGTCTCCTTTAGATGTGAAGTGGGAAACAAAGGAATGGGAAGTGAAAGGAAAGATAAATTGGGCAGGGAAATTTGGGAAGGCCATGAAAAGGCTCTTGAGCTTTGAAAATCAGGAGAAAGATACTCAGTATTACAGCTGGAGAATAGGATTTCCTATCTAAAACAATAGTTTTAAAGGAAAACTATCCCAGTTTTCTTTCCAACATGCAAAATCACCTCTTGGTGTTCCCCATTGGGTCTCTGCACCATTGCCTCCTTGTCCCATGATCACCCTCCTCCACCGTGCTCCTCTCCCTCAAATAGCTGTTCTTATCACCTCTCCAATCACTTCTCTGGTTTCTAGGCTCCAATGTCCTCTAGGCAAACTAGAAAGAACCACCAATCACTGGTCATTGATAGTCAAGGATGGAGAGAATGGAGCTAAGTTCCAACAGGTTCCCAAAGCTCAAGCCTCTTGTTTTTGCCTTCCTCTTCCCTGAGGTTTCAGTATCCATCATTCTTGACAGTTGCTTGCATGGGGGGGCCTTTTCCAAATCTGTACATCCCAGGTGCTCTAACAGGAGGGCAGCTTGCCTGCAGCATACCAACATGTCTAGATGTCTATCTTGACATATGCACCTGCACACTGAACACACATCTATACATAGATTAGACATCACCCACTAAACCTGAAGTTGGTTATTCCAGTCACTCACCTCATTGTGCCCTCTGCCCTTACCATCACCACCACACCAAAAACGAAACAGCATGACTTCATGCTATCTCACACAGAAAAACACACTAACAATAATATCAAACCATTCAGGTTCTCCTGGAACGTCAATTCTTGTAGATCTAGAAAGAACAACTAAAGATATTCTGCAGCATATTCTTCTACTTTCAGTCAATGTTCCCTTGAAATAATCTGAGACAGGGGTTACCTAGGAGGAGGGGTTTCCTTAGGAGGAATCTCCTAAGGAAATTACCGTAGGAGACTTTGAGCATCCTTGGGTCCCCTGTTCTAGCACTTTGCATTCTGAGTTTGGTAAAGCTTCATAATTATAAGGGGCACCTGTGTATTGGGATCTAGTGTGTGGCATAGAGAAGTAAACACCCCATTTCAACAAGGTACTGAGTGCTGTGCCGGCAGAAGTCCAGGAGGTGCTGGGAAAACCAAGAGGGGCACCTAACCTTAGCTAAGGGGTTTAGGAAAGGCTTCCTCAATGACACAATATCCAGAAAGAACCTAAAGGTGAATTAGAATTAACCGGATATGCATGGGAGTGGTGGTCAGTTCTGGTCTCTTTCTGTCATGGTCTTGTTTGCTAGTTTATTGTCTGGAATGCCCTCACTTCCTGCTAGAATAAGTGGCACCATAAGAGCAGATCTTGTCTGTCTGTTCACTACTGTAGCCTCAGGAAGAAAGTCCAGCACATGGTGATGCTAAACACGTTCTACACAAACATATCCTGAACCAGAGTCACCTTGCCCAGACCCTTTCCGAGAGGACCTGCTAGGTGGCCTGCCTCGGCCCTCTCTGCTTCATGCCCTCTGCTCCAGCCACACTGGATGCCAGTGGTTCTCCAAAAACTCCCAGCTATTTCAGAATCTGGGCCTTTGTAAATGAGATCTGTAGCGCTCTTCCTTTCCTTTTCTGGCTGAGCAGCCTCTGTTATCTTTCACGGCTTATGCATTGGGTTCCCCGTCAACTCCTCTGCACACTTGGTCTGACCTTGCCGCCTCCCCTCCTCTGCCAGGCTGAGTCCAGCTCCCCTCTTCCTGCCCACAGAGGACCCTCTTCAGCCTGCTATAGTGGTACTTCTTGCTAAGGTTGCTAGATTTAGCAAATACAAATACAGGATGTCCAGTTAAGTTTGATATTTAGATAACCAACAATTTTTTAAAAAATATATATCCTATGCACTATTTGGGACATACTTGTATTACAAATTATTCCTTATCTGAAATTTGGATTTAATTGGGTGTCCTGCATTTTATCTGACAATTCTACTTTCCACACTGTTTTAGCCAACGCTTTCCCATTTCTCCCCTTTCACATCACTGTAAAACATTTCTTTTCCTGTCTTTCCATTGAGTGTGTGGTCCCCTGCTGTCCCATAGGCTCCCTGTCTGTCACCTATGAGGATAGCCTCTCCACCACTCCAGCAGCCCCTGTGGGAGTCCAGATGGCCTGTGGGCCCCCTGCCACTGCTCTCTGCAGACTCCTCGCCAGAAGCTATGAGAGGCATAGCTGGGTCTGGGGATGGGGGTGGGAGGTGGCCTGCAGAGAAGAAAAGGACTCTTTCTTCGGGCTTATCATTGGGGTTGATTTTTTCCTTCCTGCCTCCTCCCTTCCGTCATCTCCTCCAAACTCTGGAACTTCGCGAATGAGCGGGAGCTTCATTGTTGGCACAGGGCTGGGGGAGGGCTGATCTGTAAGATGACAATGACGGCTGCTCTGACTGCCACTGCTACTCACGTTAGTGGGTGCATCTTAGGTTTCTGCTTTGGAAAATTATCTCACTTAATCCCCATAAGGACCTTATGAGGTAGATACTATTATTTTCTTTTTTCTTTTTTTTTTGAGACGGAGTCTCGCTCTGTCGCCCAGGCTGGAGTGCAGTGGCCGGATCTCAGCTTACTGCAAGCTCTGCCTCCCGGGTTCACGCCATTCTCCTGCCTCAGCCTCCCCAGTAGCTGGGACTACAGACGCCCGCCACCGCGCCCGGCTAGTTTTTTGTATTTTCAGTAGAGACGGGGTTTCACCGTGTTAGCCAGGATGGTCTCGATCTCCTGACCTCGTGATCCGCCCTTCTTGGCCTCCCAAAGTGCTGGGATTACAGGCTTGAGCCACTGCGCCCGGCCGAGGTAGATACTATTATTACGCCCGTAATACAGACGAGGAAATTGAACTTAGAAAGGTTAAGTTTTTGGTCCAAGTTACACAGCTGTGAATCAAAGTGTGGTGGGACTTGAGCTCCATGATCTCTGCTAGAGCCCACCCTGTCCATGGCAGCACTCCTCCTGCCCTGGCACTGCGCTGGAACGGGGCTGGGGAACACAGCAGCGGCATTTTGGCGCCATCCCCATCTCATCCATACTATGGCTGGCATTTTCTGGGCTGTGACCTTGAATGTGTAACTTCCTATTTTTGCTTGCCCTTCCCTGATGTCTTACTGCTAATGCTCAGTATGAATCCCTCCTCAGTTATAATCTGCCCAGTGGTTTCCCAAGCCTTGTCAAGAACTTTTGGAAACCTCACCTAGAAAAGACCCTGCCAAACCTTCCCCAGATAGTCACCTGCCTCCCCAATCACCTTGCAGTCCCAGAGCTATACTTGGGAAGGGGGGCACTTTCTGAAGTTCTGGCTTCTGGGTGGAGCTCTGAGCACCCTCCTTTACAGCCCTGACAGCAGTCGGGCAGGTGGGGCCTTCCCTTCAGGTGGGCGTGCCCTCAAGCAGCTTGAGACCCTGGCCTTCTCCGTGCACCTGGAGCCCTGGGCAGCCATTGACTCTCAAGTGCAAATACACCTCCTTTCCATGTTTCCAGCCTTTGCTAATTGCCATGGCTGGTTTATACCTGGAGCTCAGGTTTGACTCCCACATAAATCCTGTGTACCTGTTCTCTCCCCACCTGCCAGTTTGCCTGCAAGAGTAATCACAGGATTGCAGTGTTAGTCTTAGATTAGATTTCAGTGAGAAGTTGTCTAATCTAATTTTCTCATTTTACAGATGAGGAAATGGAGGGCTAAGAAAGGTTAGAAATTTAATCAAGTTCACAGAGTTAGCAGAGGTTTTTCTTATTTGAAAAAAACTACTTGGAAAAATGGATCAAGTGTTCTAAAATGGCGTCTATTGAGGTAGGTTTGTTTGTTCTTACTAGAGGTGGTATCTCCCATGGGCAAGAGAAAAGGCAGAGTCCGTCTCATAAACATTCCAGCTAGGATATCAACCAGCTTCGTCATTCTAGGACAGAAAATGTCATGTCAATGATATTTTCAAAGAGGTTTGCTTCAGATCTTTCCAAGGACCTGTAACTAAAATGGGCTCTTTGGAGAATAAGTCCCCTCGTCGTGGAAGTGGTCAGATGGGATTAGAGGTCAGGTTGCAAGATGGTGACAGTGTGGGAGGGATTTGCATGTGTGCTGTGGGGGAAGTGGGGAACATCCCTGAAGTCCCATAAACCCTCACGTTTTATAAACCTCTACAAGCTGGGACTCAAACCCAGATGATTTTTTAATGTTTGCTTTTTAACTAGGACATACTGCCTCTGCTCAGGCCCTTAGAATCGTTATGGGTCACTGTGGCCATTCCTCTGCCTCTGCTCCCATCTGAAACTGACTGAAGTCTATCATGTTGGGAAATATCTCTGGGGAATATGCGCTTTGGTTTTAGATGGTTTTGAGTTAGGAAGTCCTCCTAAACTTCCTCTTTGGGGTGGTTTTAATTCCTTCCTTCCTTATATATCATCTGTGAAAATCATATTTATTAGTTGAATATTTAGCAAGCACTCGCCATGTAACTGTGCTAAATTAAGGGGTTACTGAGAAGAACAAGGTGGGGACTTAATGGGGGTCACCTTTCCTGAAATTCCTTCCTTCTAGCATAGGTACCATGATGATCCACATTTTACACATGAAGCAGCTGAAGTAGAGAGAAGGCCATCACTTGTATAAGGGTATGCGGTCACAGAGCTAGTAACTGGCTTAGCTCCTGGCTCTGAGATTTTGCTTTTAACCTTCACGCTGCTTTGCCTCTCAGTAAACCAAGGAATATGTCTGTTAGAAACTAGAACGACGTCTTAATCACAGTTGCCTCTGGGTTATGAGAATTTGGGTGATTTTTATTTCCTTCTTTATGCATTTTCTGTATAGCCCAAATTTTAGAATTTTGGAGCTGTCTGAGCCCCAAATCTCCATATTCAGTTGTCTGACCTGGCTATCTTCCAGGTCCTGGTCAAGCTCAACATGTCCAAAGTGGAATTCAAGTTTCTACCCCAAACTTGCTTCCTTTGTTGCTTTGTTTGAGTAAATGCCCTCCTCTGCCACCTTTTTTCACCTCTTCTCAAGCCGGAGACCACCCATCCACTGTCTTCTTCCTCTCTTTCCATTTGCAATCAGTGTAGTAAGTTTTTCATAAAACTTATGGGCATTCAATCAAAACCCTCACCCTTTATCACGAAATTGTGTTCATCCTATGTTTTTGATATCAAATGCTTTATTCATTCGTTCATTCAGATGGAGTTTGCTTTTGTCACCCAGGCTGGAGTGCAATGGCGCGATCTCAGCTTACTGCAACCTCTGTCTCCCGGGTTCAAGCGATTCTCCTGCCTGAGCTTCCCGAGTAGCTGGGATTACAGGCATGTGCCACACCATTCAGCTAATTTTGTGTTTTTAGTAGAGACAGGGTTTCACCATGTTGGCCAAGCTGCTCTCAAACTCCTGAGCTCAGGTGATCCTCCCATCTTGGCCTCCCAAAATTCTAGGATTATAGGCATAAGCCACCATGCCCAGACTGTGTAGTATGTTTTTCATAAAACTTTATAGACATTCAATCAATATCCCCACCCTTTATCATGAAATTGTGTTCATCCTATATCTTTGATATCAAAATGTTCTTTTTTAATGAAATGTTGGAGATGGTAGATGGCAGATGTTGTCTGTTTGTGTGTATTTCATATGGTGAAGGGACACTGCTCGTTGCTACTCAAACTCAGCACCCCTTTCCACCTCCAACAGGAGCTGTTTTGTTCAAGCGTCCACCCCACCCCCTGATTCGGAGGGCAGGCCTAGTGAGGCTAAGCCAGTGGTCCTCAGAGAGTGGCCGTAAGACCCTTTCAGGGGGTCTGGGAGGTCAGAACTATTTTTATACTAAGCCATTATGTGCCTTTTTCGCTTTCATTCTTTCACAAGTATACACTGAAGTTTTCCAGAGGCGAGCTGTCATGTGATATTGCAACAGATTGAATGCAGAGGCAGATATGAGAGGCCAGCTGTCTTCTATTAAACTGGAAATAAAAGGGATTTGCAAAGATGTGGAACAATGCCACACTTCTTACTGAATTCTTAAAGGCCATAGTTTCAAAAAAAATAACTAATATGTTATTGATGTTAACATGTAATGTGATTGTTATTGTTATTTTTAAATGAAGTGATAAATATTTTTTAAAATTTTCAGTATTAATTCCTAATATAACACTTATCTATAGATGTAACTCACCTAAAAAAAAAGCTCTCTGGAGTCATCAATAATTTTTAGAGTTTTAAAATGGTTCCATGTCAGAAAAGTTTGAAAACTACTGGTTTAAGCTGGTGGTTGACAGCTATTGTTCATGTAAGTCACCCAAATTAGCCCACTCAGATTCAATGGTGGAAAGATTTATATTCCTGCTTGGGGCAGAAGTTTCTCTGCTTTCTCTTGTTGAATGTGAAAGCTTTTAGTTTGCATTGCTCCTGGTAGCTTTGTGTAGCCAGGAGGGACCATACAGGGGCTGTGGATAGCAGTGTGGAGAGAGGGGAAGGTGACATTCTGGGGCCTAGAGAATGTCACTAGACCGCTAATGTGACATTGTATAAAGTCACTCTACCTTTGCTCTTCCAGTGACATGAGAAGATTTGTCTCCTTATTGTTGGATTCAGGTTGAGTTGGGGGCTCCATTACTTGCCTCAGGAGCTCCCCTGGGTGAGCATTTGGAAAATGAGTTGGTATTCCCACGTAGGACTCAAACGTTCGGGGACATTTTCCTGTTCTCTATAATCTGTGAACCACCACATTAAATGACCCTTGGAGGTTTCCAATCATGAGGAACCACCAAGAAGGAAGAAAGGGGCCGAGATGGAGACACAGTAGAAGGAGTTGAGGCTATGCAATGCAGACAGAGCGAAAAACTCTTAGAAAATAAGGGTGCCATGGAATTAACAGGCCTTCTAAGTCCTCTGACAGCCACATCTCATTCCCTCCCATGTTTCCAGACCCCACTCCTCCACTTCTCTAGCTTCCTTCTTTGTAAACCAAACCGTCAACATCTGTTTGGAAGAGCAGACTCATGGTGACAGCTGGGATAATTTGACCCACCGCTTGACAAGTGGTGGATTAAACTTGAGGAGAGGCTCCTACACCAGCGATTCATGTCAACAAATTGAGAAGAAAGAAGGGCTGGGGTGGGCAGGGAGCCTGAGGCATCTGAGGCCTGTTCCCAGGACCTTCCTTTCCTTCTGATGGTGATTGTACTTGTCTCTGTTTTGCCACTTTATTCAGGACTTTCAAAGGATCTTGCATATAAATTTGGGTGCAATGTGGTTGATGCCCATGGTAGAGAAATCACTTTGCACATCTTTTGAAAATAGCATCCTTCCGTTTTTAAGCAGTGCTCTTTCCTGTTAAGATAAGTATGGGGCAAAGGAGGAATGACTGGTTCCCTCCCTCCCTCCTTCCCTCCCTCCCTTCTTCCTCCCTTTCCTTCCCTCCTTCCTCCCTCCCTCCCTTCCTTCCTTCCTTCCTTCCTTCCTTCCTTCCTTCCTTCCTTCCTTCCTTCCTTCTTCCCTCCCTCCCTTCCTCCCTCCCTCCCTCTATTTCTCTGTTTCTTTCTTTCTTTCTTTCTTTCTTTCTTTCTTTCTTTCTTTCCTTTCTTTCTTTCTTTCTTTCTTTCTTTCTTTCTTTCTTTCTTTCTTTCTTTCTTTCTTTCTTTCTTTCTTTCTTTCCCTTTCCTTTCTTTTTTCTTTCTTTCTTCTTTCTTTTCTTTCTCTCTCTCTCCTTCTCCCTTTCCTTCCCTTCCTTTTCCTTCCCTTTCCTTTCTTCTCTCTCTCTTTTCTTTTCTTTTTTTCTCTTTTCTTTTCTTTCCATGAGATAGTCTTTCTATAAGGCAGGCATGTCCTGGGAAGGCTGAAGTGATTGTGTTGGGTTGAAAATCTCAAGAGGGTGGAAAAGTTTTCTCTGACTTTTTACTTTCTTCTTGGTGGGCAGCAAGATGGGGAGGAAGCAGGAAGAGAGCTGGGAACTTGAGAGGACAACTTAGACTTTTCTCTGATAAACTACAAGTAGGACATTCAAGGTCTCTCTTGTTAGAGACCAAAGTTGGATAGACGCTCCTTGAACTTTTCTTCTTTTTTTTTTTGTTAGACAAAAACTGCTACAAAGATACAAAGAACACCAGACTTGGAATAAGCCCTGGGGAGACTTTATGTCCAAGTTAGGATAATCAGAAAGCATTTAATTTGCTCAGTTCTGGAATAAAACCAAGGCTATATTCAGCAATATTCAAAACCAGTTAAGGTCAGCAACTGAGATGCCCAGTTGTATTTCAGTGTTTGCATCTTTTTATGTTTTACATTGTACTCTAAATCATTTACTTTAATTTCAAAAAACATAGTTGTCATACGTAAGTATTTTAAATCATGGTTTAAAATTTTGAAAAGAATAAGGGATGGTAAAAGCATTTTCTAATCTTCATTATTTACTTCACTCTCAGAGGCCTTTAAAGCCAAAGTGTCTGTTAGTGAATTAGAATAAAACCACAGGATAATTACTTTCTGAGCTACCAACGCAACATGAGTTGCTTTCCATTGTGAGAATGCTGAGAAGTTGCCACAAAATTAAACCAATTAGGATAATAAGGGGAGAAGGAGAAGATTAAATTTATTTCCGTCTGATTTAACTTATTAATTTCTCAGGGGAGAAGGTTTTCCCTGCCATTGACCTTTATGTTTTAACCCATGAGCCCCTTCTGTTCTCAAGATGTACTAGGGATTAATTCATACCCTGTCTGCCTGCTGGGTCTTTTTGGTTGACTCAAAAGCCTCTGACCTTAGGAAGTAGGTTTGAAGAATTAGAATCAGTGAACAAGTTAGTCAGTCAACACGTTTGTTTTGAGCCCCTACTATTTACCAGGCATATTCTATAGTCTAAGAATTCGGAGTGAACAAATCAGAGCTCCTGATCTCCCAAAGCTTATGTTTTAATAGGGGGAAAACAGATAATAAACACATAAGCAGATAAATCAATAAAATAATTCGTGTCACAAAGATGATATTATATAATAGGGAAATGTAATAGAAAGTCACTTCCCAGCAGACAGGACAGTAAGGGCAAATGCCTTGGGGTGGGGGATACATTTGTGTTTGAGAGACACCAGCAGTCCTTCATGCCTAAGGGCTAAAGTGGGGCAGAATCTACAATAGTTCATCATGGCCTGTGTAGACACACTTCTTCTCTGCCTAGTAAATAGGAGAAGCTTACTGTTAAGAAAAAAGTCAAGCAGGGATTTGTTGAATCTGCTGGCTGGTTGTGCTGTTGGTTCTGGCCAGACAGTAAAGAAATTGGTGACTTCTCCTTCCTAGCACCTTAGGGGACCTGGTTTTTTGATTAGGTTTAGGCCTTTGTTTAATCATAATTACATTGTTAAGGGTGGTCAGCTCTTCTTGGGGGATTCTTCCATTTCTAGCTGCAGACAGTGGAATCCAGTCCAACTAGTACAGGATGAAGGAGATGTATAAAGAGATATAGATGTATCACGGACCAACTTGGAGGACTAAAGAAAAAGAGTCTAGGCTAAGCTTCCGGGACGGCTCCCAAAACTACAGTGCAGAACTGGGCCCCTGCAGGAGCTGCTGCCTCTGCCATGGTCAGGAAGCTGCCTGTTGAATCAGGAAGCCAGAGTGACAGTGGCTGCTCCATGTACCTGCCTGCACTCTGGTCAGCTCCAGTGAAATGGACATCCCATGTGGGTCCTCTCTTCCCTCATAGCTTGATTCCAAATCGGCGTCTTAGAAGGAATGTATCTGGTTAATAGGTCTCAGATCACATCCAAAAGTTTAACTGCTTGGGTATCTTAGCAATGTAGTTTTTTGGTTTCTAGCCTCTGCAGGAAAGCCTGCTAGAACTGGAATGGGGTCTGGGTCAGGCAATCTACAGAACCAGCCACTTCAACTAAGCCAGGATTTACACCACCTGCATTCTGACAATGGGGCTAATTCAGTGACTCCAGCAGCTTTTTGCTTCTGTAGACCAAGACTAGGACAGCTGTAAAACCACCACCAACTTTCTTTTTCAGATTCTGCATTCAGGAGTGTGTGCCCCTACGCAAGATTTTATTTAGGTCAGGCTGGTTTCACCGGACAGAAGTCATAGCTACTTGGAGAAAAAGTTAATCAAAAGAGATGCCGTTTAGACTCTCAACTCCAAGAGTGAGCAGACCATGGTTGTTTTTGCTCATTTTGCAGCTGCAGTGCTAACATAGAGCTTGACATAGAGAAGGCATTCAATAAATATTTATTGAGTAAATAAATGAATGAATAAAAGAATAGGGTGAGAGGCCCTTTGACATTAAATATAAGGTAAGTTCATTTGAGCCTGTGTTTATTGAACCAATGCTAATAATGCTTGATGTGTGCCAGACACTGTCCTAATGGGACCTTCGCAAATGTCCTTCGCAAATATTAACTCATTTAATTCTCATAGTTTCTCTATGATATATGTACTATTGTTTATCCCATTTAAAAACTGACATACAGAGAAGTCATGTTACTCGCCCAAAGTTACACAGATACATGGTAGAGTTAGGAGTCTACTGGCCTGGGTTGCCTCCAATATCTTCTGTTACAGGACGTACCTATTATTGGTTTGGCACATGTGGAGGGGCCTGACTGCGTGCATGTGATATTATGAAAGTAAATGGGTGCAACAATGTAGGTAGGGTTTGCTAGTGTTGATACATTGCAATCCACCCGTCCTTATTCCCTCTTTATACTGCCTCCCAGTTTCTTCCAGTCTCCTACAGGCTATGCCTGCTTATGTATCTTTTCCCTTGTCCCTTTCCCATTCCTGTGCTGGACTGGGTTTCAGTGCTATTTTTGCAGCCAAGGTGGGCCTCTCTGATGCCCTGCTGAGCCGCCAGGAGGCTGCGCCCGCAGAATGAATCCCAATGCAGGGGTGGGGTTGGAAGCAGCATCCACAGTCCTCTTGGTTCAGTTCAGAGTTGGAGACGTCTGACTGCTCTGGCTGCTGTGGCTTCCCAGAGCTCTGTGGTTTCTTCTGGAAACACTGGGGAGACCACAACAGCAGCACCGAGCATCCCATCCCCACAGCCCACCGGGTCCAGTGGCCAACCTTCTCCTAGGCCAGTTTATTTTGGGTCATGGGTGTCAGAGATGAGTGCTGTCAAGGCTTTTCCAGTCCAGGAGAGCGTGGTCTTTGCAAATGCTCTGCAGAGCTGGCTCTTCTCGCAGGAGTGGTGCGGATTATTTGCAAAAACAACAGAGACTCTGCTAGCATTCCCACAGATAGCACAGGGCTGCAGAGGGAAACGTCCTCTTTGCCAGCACAGGCAACAGAGTAGGGGGACATAGGGGCAGAAAGGAAGGGTGTGCTGTTTCTTCAGAGTTCACCCCATCCATTCCCTGCCTCCAAATAATTCAGCTTACATAGTTCCTAAGCTTAAATGGACCTCTTGAGGCACCCTCCCTTTGCGAAAGCACCTGGCAGTGGGGCAGTCCTTCTGATATTGAACAGCTGGCCCTGCTGCTTCAGGACTACCCTTTCTGTTTTTCATGGATGTTCAGCCCAGTGTGCTTCAGATATAGAGGAAAAGTCAATCCTGCATGGATCTGCTGCCCCTGACAAAGGATTCCCACACTGGGAAGGGGTGCAGGCTTCCTGTGTGCAGGTTTGGAAGAGCCCCTGTGACTTGATAGCAGGCCCACTAGACTCAGGGCCCTTTGACTCCTGATCTTCCCCTCTTTGAGTCACAAAACTACATACCCTGCTCAGTCCTTTTAAAGCATAATTTTTTTCCCTTGGATTTTTTTCTTTCTTTGGTGTTTATGTGAACTGGTTGAACCCATCACGTGGTGAGTCCATGTTTATATTTGCAGAAGCACCGCCTGGGGAAGTTTTGTTTGTATAGAGGTCATCTCATCTCTTGGGCTTGGCTGCAGCCCCAGCTGGGGTTTCGGCAGCAGTAGCTGAACACACACCAGTGACTTCTTAATTCTCTCTCTGCCCTGGGTTCCAGGCTCGTGGTCCCAAAGGCTGGTGCTTCCTAGGGCAGGAGGAAGGGGCACACTCAGGAAAGAGCAAGATCATCTTCCTTCTACCCCATGCTCAACCCAACCTAGACTTTTTCAGGATGTGACTGTCTCCTTTCTTACAACCTGACTGCTTTCCATGGTCTGAAAGCTAGACTTAGATTGGTAGAGTAGAGGGTAGGATGTAGGGATGTGCTGTTCTGTTGCTACTCTCCCTTTTACAGTCAGTATTCTAGGACGGCTGAGACCATGAGCTTTGGAGTCAGACAGAATTGGGTTGAAATCATGTCTTTGCCAACTACTAGCTGTGTGACCTTGGACAATACCTCTAAAGCTCAGTTTCAACATCTTAAATGAGAAAATAATATCTACACCTTTAGACGGTCAGCAGGATTAACTTAGGGCATGGGTATGAAATGTTTCTAATTATGATAATGATGATGGTGGTAATAAATAACAACACTAATTATGATAGCACTAAAAATGACAACTTCCCTCTATCCTTATTTGCCTCCTCTATTAAAGCAGTGTTTTCTCAACTTTTTTTTTTTTTTTTTTTTTTTTGAGAAAACAGAGTCTTGCTTCTGTCCCCCAGGCTTGGAGTGCAGTGGCCAAGATCTCAGCTCACTTGCAAGCTCTTTGCCTCCCAGGTTTACACCATTCTCCTTGCTCTCATGCCCTTCCCGGGTAAGCTTAGCGACTCAGGCGCCCGGCCCAACCTCGCCCGGCTTAGTTTTTTGTATTTTTAGTAAGAGATGCGGGTTTCAACGTGTTGCTTAGCCAGGATGCGTTCTCGATTCTTCCTGCACCTCGTGGATTCCACCCGTCTCGGCCTCCCAAAAGTGCTGCGGATTAACAGGCTTGAGCCCAACCGCGCGCCGGCCTCAAACTTTTAAAATTATCACTTCCCTAAGGAGCCTTGTAAGACATTGATTCCCATATCATTTCCCCTTCTCCCCCATATACTCTATGTCTGTTAATATAGTGTGACCCTTTAGAGACTATGAATCATCGTGATAGCTAAGATTTTTTTTTAATCCCCCAAGATCCAATTTCCCAACAATATGGCCCCTCAGAGCTCGTACTTGGAGAAGCTCTGCTATCTTGGGATCGTGCAGGTTATTACTAAAGTCTTTTGGTTAGATGGAGTGACAAGTAAACCCCCGAGTAGCCCTTTGGTGGGGATGACTGTCTATAAAAAACAGCCCCAAATAAACCAAATGCTTGTCATACTATGATGGATACCCATTGACCATAAGGGTGGGGCAAGAGCTTTCTCCCATTGTGGTTCATGCTGCACCCTTCTCACTCCCACTCCCATTTAACATTTGTCTTTGGGACAGCTATCACTGATAGAAGAATGAAAGGATCCACATTCACTCTTGCTTATGGGACTGGAGGCCATTCTTCTACTGGTATTTCTGAGACTGAGTGAGGCCAACATACCAATGCTGACCATAGCTGCATGGATAGGTCTACATGAGGCAGTAAAGCATAGGAATGCTTTAGGGAATACAGACCTTTTTGTATGGAAAGGAGAAGACGATTCCTGAAGGAGAGTGGTATTTAGGACACAGAGACTTGAAGAAGCAGGAGCTTCAGGGCGTGTGAATGATCTGAGCGCAAATGGGTCAACTTAGGGTTGACACAAGACTGCCTTGATAGCTATGGGTAGGTCAGGCCCCACACAGGGCCAGGGAAGGCTTCACACAGACTGTTATGTGAATGGCGCTTCCCTGAGTTGTGCAATGTGGCAGCCCCGCAGAGACGATGTGTTCCTTGAGAAAGCCTAGGCCTTAGATGCCTTCCCTTGGGAGCTGAGAGAGAGTTTCTATTCACAGTTCACCAGAAGTTTGTCCAGACTAAATGATCATTCTTTTCAGTTTTCCCTAATTCAACCCCCCTTTTGTTTTTGAGACGGAGTTTTACTCTTGTTGCCCAAGCTGGAGTGCAATGGTGTGATCTCGGCTCACTGCAACCTCTGCCTCCCAGATTCAAGCTATTCTCCTGCCTCAGCCTCCCGAGTAGCTGGGATTACAGGAATGTGCCACCTCTCCTGGCTAATTTTTTGTGTTTTTAGTAGAAATGGGGTTTTACCATGTTAGCCAGACTGGTCTCGAACTCCTGAGCTCAGAAGATCTGCCCGTCTTGGGCTCCCAAAGTGTTGGGATTACAGGCGTGAGCCACGGTGCCTGGCCAGTTTTTCCTAATTCTTCAACAAAGAAATTTGTATATAACTGCAACTTGGTGTGTGAGTCTTGTGGTGGCCAAGGAAAAGGAGGGGGAGGTGTTGTTTCATCCCCACTTCTCCTGAATTCAAGTAGAGAAGGGATAATGACCTCTTGGAACGAATATGGTTCCAAATACTTGGGGTGACCAGAGGGGAGCCCCCGAGTGAAACCTGTGGCAGAGCACCCTGAAAGGACATATGCAAGCAATAGCATTTGATCACACCCTGCAAATACTTACTGAGGCCACACTCTCCTGAGGTGGGATGCAGAGTCTAGGAGAAACTCCATAGTTTCAGTCCTTTTTGCTGAGGGCTTGCAATATGCCAGGCAGGCTATTAAGGGTTTAGATTTACATTCTTGGCCTTCAACAAAGATTATGATGATCCCTATTACTGAGGGTCTAGATTTAAAAAAAATTTCCAGGCTGGGTTAGCAATGTTATGTCCTGGTCCCTTCTGGTTCTGATATCTTATGTAATCTGCCTGACAGAATTTTCAGAGGTGCTCATTAGATTCTTCTTGGAAGAAAACTTTGCTCCTGAAGAAGAGAAACTCAATGTTAGAGAGAGTAAAAGGCAAAGAAAAGGAGGGTTGGGGCACAGAATACAAAAGTTTACATTTTATAGCTCTGCCTAAAGCTGAATCTTTCTTAGCTTTTCTTCCAATATCACTGTAAGCTTTTCAACTTTTCCACTCTGAATGTTTTGAGGTCTTCACTCCTTTTCTATTTCTCAGCCATTCACCCTTCCTCTGAGACTTTCCCTAGAGTCCTCTGTGGTTGACGTCCTGCCCTGTGCATGCTTCTCTCCCTATTGCATGACCTCAGGCTGTACAATAGCATCAAGCATAGCCTTGATGAGAAATAATCCACACTCAAGGCGGGATGTGTGGGAGAGGGGAATATCCCAGTGAGGCTTAGCAGGGGCTTACATGTGGTGAGAATATGAACATGGAACAATGCAAAGTACCCTGGATCTGGATTCAGAATCCTGTGGCCACAGCTCTGGCTCTGGCCCTGACTTGCCATGTTACTTCTGGGAGGCCATCTGGGTGAACTGAACTTGGGTGTCTTCACTTGCAAAATGGGGTTTTCAAGATGATATTTTAGCTCCTTTTTCCAATTGTTGATATGTTATAGCTTTTAAAGAATTAATTGTAAGAATCATCAACTCCTTCTCCCCCCAGCATCCATGTCTCACTTCGTAATCTCATCTCCACTTAGGACTTGGAATCACATGTCTTTCCAAATTGGGGCCTTAATTGTCCTGTTAGCTAGAGATGACATTGGTTTTCCACTTTAATTTTGTCCAGAGACTTTGTTATAATAATTCTATCCTTCTTCACCCCTTCCCCATCACCTGTTCATTCCTAGTTAGGAAGATACTCTTCTATGGACAGTTGGGTGGGGAGCCTGAGAACTCAGATGCTGGAAGCTGAAGCAGTTAGGAAGGACTCTGAAAAGAAGGTAGAGGAAGGGCACCAGTTAGTAATGGCATCAGTTGATTCCTCAAACCTCCAATTATAATTGCCATGAAAAAGTTTTCCATTTTCCTCCCAGCACTTAAGGCAAATGACCTCAAAGAGAAGAATCTCTTTTCCTTCCAAATTATGACCATTAACTTTTGCCTTTCTGGTCCACTCTCATCTTTATTCTTTCCTAAATTCTGTGGGCCATGACAAAACTGCCAAAGCGATTGGTGGGTTGCTCCATGAGGACCCCATAGAGCTGGGTCTTTAGTCTTTTTAGACTAGCTGAGTGCAGCTGATGTCTCTGTGGGAGCTAGAGAGTGAGGAAGGATGGATTCTTCTCCTTCTTGTTCTGAATGACTTCTTCCCTGCCCCATGGACCAGAGGAGGGGAGTTGAGTGGCAGGATGTGTTAACTCTCCACACTCAGGTTGGAAGCTTCTCCGCTCCACATAGACTTCTGCCCACACACAGGTCTTTACTTCTCCAAAGGTCACTCCCTCATTAATGCAATACCTGCCCATCTAAGAACCACCCCTTCCTTGTTTAGCCACCATACTTCTGCTTTAGATATTGTATTAAAGGCCCATCCTGGCGTTGCTTTTTAGAGAATAGGAAGGTAGACATTAAGTACTGTCACAAACAAGATCATAGGATCTAACAGTACTTGTTAAAAGTTCCATTTTACAAAGAACGCCCAATTCATTGTAAAGGAATATTTTTTAGGCTCTTCTCAATGCCACTAATGAGCATGCCCAGCCTGGAGAAAGTGAAGAAGAAGACTGTTTATGTTTAACTTGGGAGGCTGCTGGGGTTCTAGGAAATGGGAGTGTGTGTCAATTTGCTTTATAGAGGAAAGCAGAAATTGAAGAAAATGATCCATTAAGAATTATCAAATACTAAACCCTTTTGGTAAGAGGAACCATATTTGGTGCATCTCTTGGCATCTAGGAAGAACTGACCTCAATTCACCCCGGACAGAAAGATCTAAGGAACTCCTAATCCATGTTAGGGTACAATTATCTTTATAGTCAGCAAAATTTTCCTTACAACTTCAGTTTTCATTGCTTTCTCTTATTTTATTTGGATCATAAAGCAACTGAAAAGATTGTGCCTCCCGTAGTGTATTTGGAAGTAGCCTTGGATGAGCTTCAATATGGTTGTTTGGTCTTTCCTTCTCTGCTGTGAATCATGTTGGATACCTTCAACAATCAATCATCCAAGGATTTGCGGATCATGGTGGATGGGAGGCAGGACTAGATTGCAGCTCTGGACAGAGCAGCATGTAGAGGCTTGTATTGTGAATTTTAGCATCAGATTGACTGCAAGAACAAACCAGCAATCCTGAGAGGACCCAATGACCCTCTGAAGGAAGCAGACTGCTCCCACAGGACCAGGAGACACCCCAAATACTCTGGGAGGTGTAAAGCCTTGGGCAAGTTTTCAAGCCCAATCTGGCCCTCTGCCTGGAAATAGACTCAGGGCTATTGTGGGGGGCATGGTGAGAGTGAGACCAGCCCTTTGGTTTGCATGGGAGCTGGGTGAGGCCTGTGACTGCTGGCTTTCCCCCACTTCCCTGACAACCTGCATGACTCAGCAGAGGCAACCATAATCCTCCTAGGTACACAACTCCAGTGACCTGGGAATTTCACCCCCATCCCCCATAGCAGCCGCAGCAAGAACTGCCCAAGGACAGTCTGAGCTCAGACACGCCTGGCCCTGCTCCCACCTGATGGTCCTTCCCTACCCACCCTGGTAGTGGAAGACAAAGGGCATATAATATTTGGAGTTCTAGGGCCCCATCTGCCACTGGTCCCTCTCCATACTACTACAGCTGATGTTTTCTGGAAAGCGTCACCTCCTGGCAGGAGGCCAACTAGCACAAAAATAGAGCGTTAAACCACCAAAGCTAAGGACCCTCACGGAGTCTATTGCACCCTCTTGCCACCTCCACTGGAACAGGTGCTGGTATCTACACAGCTGAGAGACTCATAGATGGTTCACATCACAGGACTCTGTGCAGACAACCCCCAGTACCAGCCCAGAGCCAGGTAGATTTGCTGGGTGGCTAGACTCACAAGAGAGACAATAATCACTGTAGTTTGGCTCACAGGAAGCCACATCCACAGGGAAAGGGGGAGAGTACTACATCAAGGGAACATCCTGTGAGGCAAAAAAATCTGAATAACAGCCTTCAGCCCTAGACCTTCCTTCTGACAGAGCCTACCCAAAAGAGAAGGAAACAGAAAACCAACCCTGGTAATGTGACAAACAAGGCTCGTCAGCACCCCCGCAAAATCACACTAGTTCACCAGCAATGGATCTAAGCCAATAAATCCTTGTTTTACCTGAAAAAGAATTCAGGAGGTTAGTCATTAAGCTAATCGGGGGGGACCAGAGAAAGGCAAAGTACAATGCAAGGAAATTCAAAAAATGATACAAGAAGTGAAGGGAAAAATAGTCAAAGAAATAGATATAGCTTAAAGAAAAAACAACAAAAAATCCAGGAAACTTGGGACACACTTTTAGGAATGTGAAATGCTCTGGAAAGTCTCAGCAATAGAATTGAACAAGTAGAAGAAAGAAATTCAGAGCTTGAAGACAAGTTCTCAAATTAACCCAGTCCAACAAAGACAAAGGAAAAAGAATACGAAAAAATGAACAAAGTCTCCAAGAAGTCTGGGATTATGTTAAATGACCAAATCTAAGAATTATCGGTCTTCCTGAGGAAGAAGACAATTCTAAAAGCTTGGTAAACATATTTGGGGGAATAATAGAGGAAAACTTCCCCAGCCTTGCTAGAGACCTAGACGTGCAAATACAAGAAGTACAAAGAACACCTGGAAATTCATCACAAAGAGATCTTCGCCTAGGCACATTGTCATCAGGTTATCCAAAGTTAAGCTGAAGGAAAGAATCTTACAAGCTGTGAGACAGAAGCACCAGGTAACCTGTACAGGAAAACCTATCAGATTAACAGCAGATTTCTCAGGAGAAATCCTACAAGCTAGAAGGGATTGGGGCCCTATCTTCAGCCTCCTCAAATAAAATAATTATCATCCAATAATTTTGTATGCTTAGTGAAACTAAGCATCATATACGAAGGAAAGATACAGTCATATTCAGAAAAACAAATGCTGAGAGAATTTGCCATTACCAAACCAGCACTGTAAGAACTGTTAAAAGGAGCTCCAAATCTTGAAACAATTCCTGGAAACACCTCAGAGCAGAACCTCTTTAAAGCATAAATGACACAGGACCTATAAAACAAAAACACAAGTTAAAAGCAAAAACAAAAAACAAAAAAATAAAGTACACAGGCAACAAAGAGCATGGGGAATGCAATGGTACCTCACGTTTCAATACTAACATTGAATGTAAATGACCTAAATGCTCCACTTAAAAGATACAGAACCACAGAATGGATAAAAACTCTCCAACTAACTATCTGCTGCCTTCAGGAGACTCACCCAACACGTAAGGACTCACATAAAGTAAAGGGGTGGAAAAAGGCATTTCATGCAAATGGACACTAAAAGCAAGCAGGAGTGGCTATGCTTACATCAGACAAAACAAACTTTAAAGCAACAGCAGTTAAAAGAGACAAAGAGGGACAGTATATAATGGTAAAAGGCCTAGTCGAATAAGGAAATATCATGATTGTAAACATATATATGCGTCTAACACTGGAGCTCCCAAATTTATAAAACAATTACTAATAGACCTAAGAAATGAGATAGACAGCAACACAATAATAGCGGGAGACTTCAATACTCCACTGACAGCACTAGACAGTTCATCAAGACAGAAAGTCAACAAAGAAACAATGGATTTAAAGTATACTTTAGAACAAATGGACTTAACAGATATATACAGAACATTTCATCCAACAACTACAGAATACACATTCTATGCAATAGCTCATGGAACTTTCTCCAAGATAGACCAGGTGACAGGCCATAAAAGGAGCCTCAACAAATTTAAGAAAATTGAAATTATATCAAACACTCTCTCAGACCACAGTGGAATAAAACTGGAAACCAATTTCAAAAGGAACCTTCAAAACCATGCAAATACGTGGAAATTAAATAACCTGCTCCTGAATTAGCATTGGGTCAAAAATGAAATCGTGATGGAAATTAAAAAATTATTCAAGCTGAATGACAATAATCACACAACCTATCAAAACCTCTAAGATACAGCTAAGGCAATTCTAAAAGGAAAGTTCATAACCCTAGATGTCTACATCGAAAAGTCTGAAAGAGCACAGACAATCTAAGGTCATACCTCATGGAACTAGAGAAACAATAACAAATCAAACCCAAACCCAGCAGAATAAAGGAAATAACCAAGATCAGAACAGAACTAAATGAAATTGAAACAAAAATAATTAAAAAAGATAAATGAAACAAAAAGCTGGTTATTTGAAAAGGTAAATAAAATTGATAGACCATTACCAAGATTAAGCAAGTAAAGAAGAGAGAAAATCCGAATAACCTCACTAAGAAATGAAACAGAAGATATTACAACTGACACCACTGAAATAAAAAAGATCATTTGGGCTACTATGAATAACTTTACGCACATAAACTAGAAAACCTAGAAGAGATGGATAAATTTATGGAAAATACAACCCTCCTAGCTTAAATCAGGAAGAATTAGATACCCTGAACAGACCAATAATAAGCAGTGAGATTGAAACAGTAACTAAAAAATTTCCAACAACAACAAAAAAATTCCAGGACCAGTTGTATTCACAGCAGACTTCTATCAGATATTGAAAGAAGAATTGGTACCAATCCTTTTGACACCATTCCACAGATAGAGAAAGAAGGAACCCTCCCTAATTCATTCTATGAAGCCAACATCACCCTAATACCAAAACCAGGAAAGGACATAACCAAAAACAAATCTACAGACTGATATCCTTAATGAACATAGATACTAAAATCCTTAACAACAACAACATACTAGCTAACAGAATCTAGCAACACATCAAAAAGATAATCCACCATGATCAAGTGGGTTTCATACCAGGGATGCAGGGATGTTTTAAGATGTGCAAGTTAATAAATGTGATACACCACATAAGCAGAATTAAAACAAAATCACATGATCATCTCAATAGATGCAGAAAAGCATTCAACAAAATCCAGTATCCCTTTATCATTAAAACCCTCAGCAAAATTGGCATACAAGGGAAATATCTTAATGTAATAAAAGTCATCTATGAAAACCCACAGCCAACNAGCTAACAGAATCTAGCAACACATCAAAAAGATAATCCACCATGATCAAGTGGGTTTCATACCAGGGATGCAGGGATGTTTTAAGATGTGCAAGTTAATAAATGTGATACACCACATAAGCAGAATTAAAAACAAAAATCACATGATCATCTCAATAGATGCAGAAAAAGCATTCAACAAAATCCAGTATCCCTTTATCATTAAAACCCTCAGCAAAATTGGCATACAAGGGAAATATCTTAATGTAATAAAAGTCATCTATGAAAAACCCACAGCCAACAAAATAGTGAATGGGGAAAAGTTGAAAGCATTCTCTCTGAGAATAAGACAAGGGTGCCCACTCTCACCATTCCTCTTCAATATAGTACTGGAACTCCTAGCCAGAGCAATCAGACAAGAGAAAAAAATAAAGGGCATCCAAATCTGTAAAGAGGAATTCAGACTGTCACTGTTTGGTGGCAATATGATCATTTACCTTGAAAACCCTAAGGACTCCTCCAGACTCCTAGAACTGATAAAAGAATTCAGCAAAGTTTCTGGATACAAGATTAATGTACATAAATCTGTACCTCTTCTCTACACCAATAGCGACCAAGTGGAGAATCAAATCAAGAACTCAACCCCTTTTACAACAGCTACAAAACAAAACAAAACAAAACAAAAAAACTTAGAAATATACCTAACTAAGGAGTAGAAAGACCTCTACAAGGAAGACTATAAAACACTGCTGAAAGAAATCATAGACGACATGAACAAATGGAAACACACCCCATGCTCATGGATGGGTAGAATCGATATTGTGAAAATGACCATACTACCAAAAGCCATCTACAAATTCAACATAATCCCCATAAAAATACTACCACCATTCTTCAAGACTTAGAAAAAACAATTCTAAAGTTCATATGGAACCAGAAAAGAGCCTACATAGCCAAAGCAAGACTAAGCAAAAAGGACAAATCCGGAGGCATCACGCTACCTGATTTCAAACCCTACTATAAGGTCATAGTGACCACAATAGCGTGGTACTTGTATAAAAATAGACACATAGACCAATGGAACAGAATAGAGAATCCAGAAATAAACCCAAATGCCTACAACCAACTGATCTTCAATAAAGCAAACAAAAACATAAAGTGGGAAAAGGACACCCTTTTTAACAAATGGTGCTGGGATAATTGGCTAGACATGTGTAGGAGAATGAAACTGGATCCTCATCTCTCAACTTATACAAAAGTCAACTCAAGATCGATTAAGGACTTAAACCTAAGACCTGAAACTATAAAACTTCTAGAAGATAACATTGGAAAAACCCTTCTAGACATTGGCTTAGACAAGGATTTCATGACCAAGAACCCAAAAGCAAATGCAATAAAACAAAGGTAAATAGCTGGGACCTAATTAAACTAAAGAGCTTTTGCATGGCAAAAGGAACAGTCAGCAGAGTAAACAGACAACCCACAGGGTGAGAGAAAACCTTCACAATCTATACATCTGACAAAGGACTAATATCTAGAATCTACAACGAACTCAAACAAATCAGTAAGAAGAAAACAAACAATTTCATCAAAAAGTGGGCTAAGGACATGAATAAACAATTCTCAAAAGAAACAAATGACCAACAAACATATGAAAAAATAGCAACACTTATGATCAGGGAAATGCAAATCAAAACCACAAAGCGATACCACCTTACTCCTGCCATAATCAAAAAATCAAAAAACAGTAGATGTTTGTGTGGATGCGGTGATCAGGAAACACATCTACACTGCTGGTGGGAATGTAAACTAGTATAGCCACAGTGGAAAACAGTGTGCAGATTCCTTAAAGTACCAAAAGTAGAACTACCATTTGATCCAGCAATCCCACTACTAGGTATCTACCCAGGGGAAAAGAAGTCGTTATTAGAAAAAGATACTTGCACACACATGTTTACAGCAGCACAATTCACAATTGCAAAATTGTGGAACCAACCCAAATGCCCATCAAACAATGAGTGGATAAAGAAACTGTGGTATATATATATATATATGATAGAATACTACTCATCCATGAAAAAGAATGAATTAACAGCATTTGCAGTGACCTGGATGAGATTGGAGACTATTATTCTAAGTAAAGTAACTCAGGAATGGAAAACCAAACATCATATGTTCTCACTGATATGTGGGAACTAAGCTACGAGGATGCAAGGGCTAAGAATGATACAATGGACTCTAGGGACTTGGGGGGAAGGAGCGGGGGTGGGGGTGGGTGAGGGATAAAAGACAACAAGTATGGTGCAGTTTATACTGCTTCGGTGATGGGTGCGCCAAAATCTCACAAATCACCACTAAAGAACTTACTCATGTAACTAAATACTACCTGTATCTCAATAACTTATGGAAAAATAAAATAATAAAATTTAAAAGAGAAACAAAACAATCAATCCTCCAGTTGGGTTTCATCGTATAAGAAAGCTAGATGGATAAAATGTGTGGAACATGGAAAAATGCTTGTGATATAGTGTTAAGAAAAAGAAGACATCACAGGACCCAGGAAAGTTTGAACTGCATGATAATGAGTATATGTATTTTAAAAGAAACATAAGAGGAAAAAAACTGGAAGAAATATACCCAAATTCTGCCCATGATGAAATTGTGGGCATGTTTCTTTCTTCATCAATTTTCCACAAGTTTCCAATTATCTCTCTTTTGCTGAGTGTGTTTCTGTTGGAAGTCAGTTCAGTTGTATCAGTTTCCATGGTCATTGTCCGTCTTCTTGATTTAAAAAAACTGGGTGGGAACCATGCATTTTTCCAAACAGAAGATCTGTGGAAGATTTTCTGACTCAGTACCTATCTCCCTTGCCTCTGATTTTCCCCTAAGCAACCCATATACACGCGTACACATGTCCACACTTATACACTCACTCCCTTTTCCTCCACACTGCATGCATAGGAAGGCAAAGCAGCATCTCTGGGAGAAGCATCTGTGCAATGACACTGCTTAAGGCCAGACAGCTGGTCTCAACCCCCTCTCCAGCCACTTGAGATGGTGGGAACTCAGTGGTGGCTGAGTCTAATATGGGAGAATTGCAGAATCCACTGGTGAATTGCTCCTTTGTTCTCCTAATCTTCTAATCCAGGGGAACAGAGAAAGGAGTATTCCTGGGACTTTGGGTCCAGCCTTCCAAATCCTTCTGTCTTTGACTCCACCCTGGGCTGGGATGAGGGTAGGGCAGGTGGGAAGACACCAGGGAGAGTATGGTGTCAAAATTGTGAAAACCTTTAGCCATGGCCACCCATCACCTTTCTCAAGGACTTGGATTTACATTGATCTCCTGTTAGGACCCCTGCCTTTCCTGGTTCTGAGTCATAGCACCCTCTCAGAAGTCTGTCTGGGACTCCCATCCCACTTCGCCTACCTTTTCTCCTACAACAGTGCCATGGCTGAGAGCCAGAGAGCGGGAGTGGGTCTTTCATATTTAGGTTTAAATAGGAAATTCTCCAAACTTATTAGCCAATCACCATTCCAATAATCCATTTATCTCTTGGCCTGTAGATGTATAAATGCTTGATTTCTTGTACTTATCTGATTAGAGTCCGTGCAAGGAGGCCAGATTCATTGTCTGGTTTCCTATGCAAACCTTTCAGCTTTGCTCAGGTCTATGGCCATTGGCAACTGCTTCCTTATGTTTGGCAGTGACTTTTGTTGTGTGGTCAGTTCAATGATGTCAACAGCTGATGTTTATGGAATGCTTGTTATGCATCTGACACTGTGCTAAGACACTGTGTGTTAACTCATTCAGTCCTCAACTCTATGAAGGGAGTTCTGTTATTAACTCCACTTTGCAGCCGAAGCAGCTGCAAAGGAACTTTACACAGCTAAGGAACTTGCCCAAGATCCCCAAGCTGGGAAGGAGCAGAGCCTACTTTTGAAAACAAGCAGTGTGGTTCCAGAGTTCACTTTTACCCCTATGCTATTGGGTAGAGGTGAAGGTGGCAAGGGAGCATGGATAACTCAGGGGGACACATCCTTGCCACCTGGAAAGCCATCATCTGAGTATGGCAGGGAGGAAAGGGGCTGGCTACACACATGAGCATAGGAAAGCGCCACCTTGCAGAGGCCACATCTTTAATCTTTCAGTTGCCACCATGATGTCAGACACACAATGAGCACAACAGTTTTAACTAAATGAATGAATGAATCACTGAGCTATTAAATATCTGCCTGTATCAGGAATGGTGCTTAATATTCCTATAGGGGCAGAAGCAGACCGGTCTCATTTACTCAGCACAAAAGGAACCCTCCTTGGATAATGCTGAGCATGGAGATCATGTCCTGCTTGCTGTTTCTGCATTTTCTTCTTTGGATCCATCCACTCCCTTCCCTAACACATATCATCATTCCTTATGTTTGTTCTCTCAGATATTTGCCTGGTGCTTTATTTGCACTCCATGTATAACTCCCCCTTCCTTCTTGACCTAGGGAAGTTGGCTTTTCCTAAGCTGTTCTCTGGAACTGTGAACTGATACCTCTCGCTGATTGGGGGAACTCCAGGACACTAGGACCAAGGCTGGGGTCTCATCACACCTGTGTGGTTTTTGGCAAGTTGCTTCCCCTCTCTGAATGCAAAGAGAAAGCTGTTGCATGCTGAAATTATGGGATGGGGGTGCAGAAATACTCCCCAAATCTGGGTTTTGAGAAAGTTCTCTAGCAGCCCAGTCTTGGGTTGAGGGCTGGACTGCACTAGAATCTGGAAGTCTGTGTTGGTGAGAGGACTTGGTGGGTAGTATGGGGACCTTGAAGCCTGGCCAGATGGCTTCAGAAATGGCTTCTTAATGCACGCAGGTTTCTTTTTGCCTTATGCTAGTTTGAGCCAAGCTAGAAGAGCTCTGTCATGGGGACCAAGGCTGCCAGCAAAGCAGCTCCTTCCCCATTCAAGCTGGTCTGAAAGCAAACATATTGCCTTTGGAGGCACACCTAGCTCTGCCAGCTCTCAGATCCAGATGCTGGCATTGGCTGTTTAATGGTTCTGGCATGGGCAGGCAGGGCACCCTGGGTGTTGACATTCAAATACTCAGGGCACAATGTGTGGGTGGGCAGAGGGATGTCTGCTTGTAGGTTTAGGGTGTTCTCTGCCCCAGGGGACTGTCAATCTCTCCCTGATGCATTGACTTATGTGTAGGAGGGAGGTGGTAGGGAGAGGAGATTGCAGAGAAAGAAAAACAGAAAGAAAGAGAGTGGCAATGGAAAGCAGGCTGCCTGGAGACAATGCCAGCTCGTGTTTCAGGGGGCCACCTGGGAAGGAACTTGGCCAGATCTCAGCTGGGTGGCCCAGGCTGCCCATCCAGTATGGTGGCCATGCAGGCTCCTCTCACACCTGGCAAGCATGCAGGGCAGGAGGGAGCCTTAACTCCTTTCCTTTTTGGAGCTGCCCTCAGCTGTACCAGTTTGTCCTTGTAGACAGAAATCACCCTGCTCTGCCCTGAAGACTCTCCAAGGCACACTCTGAGTCACATGTTTCTCCCACTCTCTTCCTTGCTTTCAGGGGCTTGGCTCAGCTTTCTCCACCTCCCTTCAACCTTTGTCCAGCTCATTCTTAGGACTCTAGTCTGTGGCCTGCCCTCAAGGTATGTAGCCTCAAATGGATGAATGGACATCGAATCTTCTAAGCACACCTGTGGACCCTCTCCTGGTTCTTGCTAAGATAATAAAACTGCTGCAGTCTTGCCATTTGCCCTAAATATTACTTTACAATGAACAATCTAGGGAGTGCTGTTTAGGTTCATGTGGTTTTAACAATCAGCAACCAAACCTCAATGACTTAACACAATAAATGTTGATTTCTTGCTCACATCTCTAGGGTGGAGGGGTACACTGTTGGAGGGGGGGACCCTCGGGCAGGGGCGGAGGGTAGGGGACTCTACTTCATGAAAACACCAGCCATCTAGCTCAGTGTCCTCCATTGGAGCCTTGCATTCACAGGGCAGCAGGGGTTAGGGAGGAGAGGCCATGGGGGCCTGTACAGAAAGTTTCCATAGCCTGGTCAATAGGCGGTGTTCATCACTCTCGCCCACATGGCCACACCTCGCATACCAGGAGGGAAATGTAGTGCCTGGGGGTAAAGGATGATGGCTTGGTGAGCCTCTTGTGGTCTCTGCCACAAAACATAATCTCTGGCGTCAGCAAGACTTGAGCTGAAATCCCAGTCCACCACTGAGTTGTGTGTGCTCAGAACTCTGGAGAAGCAACTGGCCACTGGTGTTAATGGCACATACGTAGGTAAGTTCTGGGGAAAGTGTTCCCATAGAGGTCGGTCTGACTCCAGAGCTGTGGGATTTGGGACTTGTTACTTACTCTCTGGGTCTCCAGGTTTTCAACTGGTGAATGAGGCATCACATTCGCCAGAGTGGTTGTATAGATAAAATGAGGATGGACTTGAGCCCTCCAAAGAGGGCCCAGCACCAACCTCATCTGTCATGATTGTTCCTATTAGCATCATCGTGGTCATTATGCAATCCTGTCATGGGAGCTGGGGACAAAAATCGAAGCTGAGTAGAAATTATCCCCTGCTTCCAGGGTCTCATGGTCTTTCAGGAGCAACAGCATGTCAACAGTAATTCTAGTATAACGGCATTCCTCCAGGAGGGGGATGGCTGTGGCACAGAGAGGACGAGCAGCTCGACTTGGTGATTCAAGGGAACTGGTGTTCTCTGAGACGGAGCTTGATGAGCAGGGAGGATTTCGAGAGTGGAAGAGGTGGAAGAAAATGTGGGAGACATTGAGGCTGGGGCTGAGGAGGTGGTTAAGACAATAAGCACCAAGACACAAAAGCAGGGGAGTGCTGAGCAGACACGGTGTGGCCCTGGGGTAGAGCACAGTGCACGCACCTGGGTTGGGGCTGGGACACAGCAGAGGATAAGGGATGGATCCACTGGAGCCAAATCAGGAAAACAAAACAAAATGAAACTTGACTCTGGCCTGTAGACAGTAATTGGGCCTCCTTGGCAGACTCTGGCCTTGCCTGGTGCCTGCCCTGAGACCAGCCTCAGCATGTTGTCACTTTCAAAACCCACAAATCATGCTCCTAAAGCAGGGGGAGCTGCCGGAAGAGGGCATAGCATATCCCACATAACAAGACTTTCTAAATGTCCTCTTTAACCATCTCTCCTCTACCTCTGGCTGCTACCGTATTCTTTTTGTCTCTTTCCATAATTCTGTCCTTTTCATTTTCATTTCCTGATCCCTAGACAGAGGACAAGCTACCTCCACTCACTCAGGACTCCTGGGCCCTTCCTCTGGGTCAGTCTTTCTTTTGCATAGAGCATCTCTGTACTTATCTCCCTTCTCATCTTGCATATTCCTGCTTCATTTCCTTTCTTTACCTTTTCCCTAGGGGGACATAAATCGTTTTTTTTTTTTTTTTTCTCCTGTTAAACACAGATTAATTGGGCTCCAACTTCATGGAAGACACAGTGTGTGCTGGTCATTGGGGCTCACACAGGCATGGGATAGTTTTATTATACCTTTCCTTACCCACTTGAATACAGACGCGGCCAGTGACTTGCTCTGGCCAATGGAATGTGAGTGGAAGTGATGGTTGTCATTTCCTGTCTGAAGCTTTAAGAGATGGTGTGGGATTCACTGCACTCTTCCCCTTTTGCCCTCTGTCACTGACACTGATGATGATTGACCCCATCCGCCTGGATCCTGGAGGAAGAAGACGTGCATGGTAGCAGGTCTGCAATGCACACGTGATATAAAACAAACCTGTGTTGTTTTAAGCCTCTTAGATTTGGGGGTTGTTATAAAGCATACCTTGCCTGTCCATTCTGACTGATACACCTGGTAACTGGGGCCTGGTAGGATTCATCACAGACAGAAGTTGTCCATCCTCAGAGGGTAAAAGCCCAGATTGCTTTGTACCATGGGATGCTTTCTGTTGAGAAAGATGGCTGTGGGGGTGACAGTGAGAAGCTGCTCTGGCACCCCAACAGAGGAGGCTCCCTCATGTGTGCTCTGGATAATGTTGGGAGATCCTGTCCAAAAAAATGTGGTGGCAGAGGCAGCTGACAATGGGCTATCTCCCAAAGGCCTCAACCTGGAGGCCTTTGCTTTTTTTCTTTGTTTATTTCCTGCATTCCTGCACCGTCTGCACAATCTCACTTCAGCTGTTTAACTGTGCCAAGCGATTTTACTAGGGTATGATGCCATCTCTGAACAAACTTTATGTAGGTAGATGATTTGTTCGTTTAAATCTTATGTGCTTTTTGGAGGCTGGGGAGAAGATGGAAATGGGGAACAGTGAGAAAAGGGAACAGAGAAAGAAACGAAAGGACAAAGAGGAGCATGTTTTCAGCAACTGGTGATCACACAGGATGGTGTACAATGGAGACAAGAGTCTGGGAGTGTTATCAGCTCGAACTTCAGTGCTCCAGATCCCTTCACAAAGCAGATGCAGTTTGAATCCACTTCATTTTCTCATTCAATTATTCATTTAAATTAATACCTATTGAGGGTTGCAGGCACTGTGCTCAATGCTGTGAGTTCAGAGATAATTAAGACATGGTTCCAAGTTTCCAGGGACTTCCAGACACATATATATGGGAATCCTTAATTAAAACACAGTGTGATTAAGATTACTGGTGTTTACAAACGAGTGGTCACAAAGTGGTTAAACAATAAAGCTCTTGAGTTGCTGTGGGTGCTGAGGAATGAACGAATTGATCCTTTCTCATCAAGTCTCCAAGTAGGAACTTCCCTTTCCCGCCGAAAGGAATTTGAAATGATCCTCCCAGGCAGAGAAAACACTGGGAGTCTGAGATCCTAATGCCCAGATTAGAGAGAAAGCTGCTGGGCTGTACAAACAGACCCAAGCTCCTTGCATGGCTTGTTAGTAAGGGAGGGTTTTTGTTGGGTTTTAAGAACAGTTTTAAAAACAAACTCAACAATTCAGAGATTCGGTAACTGAGAACTGGCAATGCAGAATAAGACGTGGCATGCACAGGTGAGGACTGGAGGAACTGTGAGTGCCAGCTGGAGGAGAGAAGGCCATGCCTGAACAACCCACTCCCTAAGGTGAAGGCTCTTTACTGCTTCAGAGGGAGGGAAACTGACAGCTGATCTGAGGACACTCCCTAGCCTGGTGGTTGCCTTGAATAGGATGAAGTGAGCTTTTTAGTAAAATGTATGTAGAACTGATTTGGGCTATGCCTTTCTCATCAAATCCTTTCACTATCTTCAAAACATTCAGAATTAAAGAGCCCGCAGGGTAAGCTTATTGTTACCACACCGTGACAATCTTGCTTGACAATCAGGCAAGATTCTGGCTGTTAGAGTCAGCAACACCAAGCGAAGAGCCCTGTGCCAGGTTTCTGTTTTTGTCAAGCTGTTTTGGTCTGAGAGGGCCTAGTTTACCCAGAAGTGGGGTGTATAGTCAGCGGCAGGTCTAAGGAAGGAGTGGTCTATTTTGGGGGGCTGGCAACTCCAGCTCCTTCTTGGTGAAGAGGTCAGGGAAAGTCTCCCCAAGATGGTAAGCCTTGAGTTGTATTTTCTGGATGAACGAGGATGTTTCAGGCAGAGAAAACTATTTTGGAAACTACACAGAGAAGCTAAGTAGCCTGGTAAAGCCAGGGAGCGGTGAGTAGGTGAGAGGGACTAAACCACCGTGTGGCAAGTCACAGGCTTATTTTACCACTTGTTTCTTTCTTTCTTTCTTTTTCTTTTTCTTTCTTTCTTTCTTTTTTTTTTGAGACGGAATCTCACCTGTTGCCTAGGCTGGAGTGCAGTAGTGCTATATTGGCTCACCGCAACCTCCACCTCCTGGATTCAAGTGATTCTCCTGCCTCAGCCTCCCAGGCAGCTGGGACTACAGGCATATGCCATCAAGCCTGGCTAATTTTTGTATTTTTAGTAGAGATGGGGTTTCACCATGCTGGCCAGGCTGGTCTTGAACTCCTGATCTCAGGTGATCCACCAGCCTCGGCCTCCCAAAGTGCTGGGATTACAGGTGTGAGCCACTGCGCCTGGCCTGTTTTACCATTTCAAGATAACCTGCAATCTAATAAAATAATCATGCTTTGGCAATCCCAGGCTGATTTTCTCTGGAGCTGCCAACTTGATTTTCATCAAAGTCATAGGGTGTCTATTTGAAATGCTCTAAATACAGGCCTCGGGTTTAGGGTGAAACTGTCTTAGAATTGACTGCTTGCTGATTCCCTTCCAACCCAGATCCAATTCCTGCCCACCATCTCTTTAGCAAGACTTTCTTCCTGGGGCCTTTGGTCTTTGGAACAACCTGGATGCTGTTTACAAATGACAGGATCATGTGATTCTTAGCAGTATTCCCGCCCCTTTCTTAATAGAACCTAAACTAAATGGTACATCTTATTATTTTAGATTGAATGAATAAATGCCTTTTACATTCAATGAACTATCATTTAGTTGGTTGATGTACTTACTGTTCCAAACCTACCAAAGCAACTACCATCTTCAGGCTGTCATATAAATTTCTGTAAGGAGTTTTGGTTTGTTTCTATCTTTGCTCCTGTCAAAGTCATCAGCCTAAATGAACAGCCATTAGCTACTTGTCACACAGTTATAAAATTAGCATTCTGAAGATTCACTTTACGTTTGATATCCTTTTTCTCTGTGGTGAGCTATAAGTTAGGATTCAATATGCAATACTTTCTAAAAGGATTGCTTGAAGTAGTGAAATATTAAGAATGGATGACTAGCCCACAATAAAGGATAAGTTTAATAAATCATGATGCATCCATATGATAGAATGCCATCTGCCGTGAAAAATTATGTTGAAAAAGATCTACATAAATAACAAGAGAAATTTGTTAAAGAAAACCAGATCATCCCTAGAAGCATGAAATGGGTAATTTTAGAAAACAGTGTAAGAGGACACACCCAACATACAGTCATTAGGACAGTAAAAACAGATTTTATTCTGGAACCATTGCAATAGGGGGAGAGAGACCTCAGTAGAGAACTGGGTTCAACTCGGAATACAGCATGGACCAGTTGGGGCGTTTATGGCCCAGGTGCAGCGTGGGAGTCAGTGGATGGAAAATTGCTAAAAGGAAACATCAAGGATAAGGGAGGGGGTTCTAGCTAAACAGACTTGATGGAATTATTGCTGAAGGCAGACCAGGGTGGTCAGACACCAAGGAGGAAGGATGAGGTATTTGATATCAAGGTTGGAGGAGTTGTTCTAAACCCACTTCGCAAGATTCTTGCTATAGCTGGGCAATACAGGCCTGACAAAGATGGACGTCAAGGTTGAGACCTCAAGGCCTTAGAATATCCTTACTAAAGTTTGATCAAGCTTTTCTGTCAAAGTGTTCATGTCTTATTAGTACATCCAAAAAGCAGGTTAGATACAGTATGATCCTGTTTATGTTAAAATATTTATATACAAATAACAGAGAGAATATGGGCGAGTTTTGTTTTCTTTGTGCTTTTCTCTATTTTCAACTTTCTGCAGTGAACTTATATTGCTTTTATAATAAAAAATATGTTAAGTTTACTACACATATGTGAGAGGTGGGAAATTCTTCACCCTGACTTTTTAGGGTCAGGCAAGACTTTTTAAACTTTTATTGGAATTTTGCAGCCCTAAAAACAGAAACTAAGAGTCCTTTGCAGACTGTTTCCTGAAGACAGGGTTGTTAGCTGTAGCAGAAAGCAAGCTAGCATGGTGTTGAAGTTTGTCAAAAAGGATATTGAAACCAGAAGTGTTTGCTCTGCTCCTCATACAAACCTTGGTGCAAACACATTCTAGTTGCCGGGTCTCAAATGAAAACAATACAGAGGCTATTATCTAAAAATAATAGATCTGGTTCATGGAAGACCCTCCATCTGCTTTTAAAGAGGATTTTTCATCCTGAAAGTATGGAGGCCTATAGCACACTTTTATGAAGCCATTCAGGGTTGAAATATGGTGAACCTGGATATGATTTTAAACTCCTTCCCTATAAGAAGAAGGGAGCATCCCTAGAAGGATGAAATGGGTAATTTTAGAAGACAATTTAAGAGGACACACCCAAGATCCAGAAATAATACATGTTTGAGGTGATGGATATCCTAATTACCCTGATTTGATCATTATCTCTTATATGCATGTATCAAAATATCACATGTATCCCGTACATATGTACAATTATGTATCAATAAAAAACTAAAAAAAGACAAAAACAGAACTTAAATTTTATGGAGCCATGAATACATTCTGGTGAGATTATTACCTTTCAAAGGTGGTACAGGTGGGTCACAGAAAAACTTCAGTGAAATTAATGGGATTTAGATCTGTGTCTAATCTAGTGGTTTCTAATCATTTTGTACTTATAATATTGGAAACACGCTTGATATGATGAAAGAACTGAAGATAGCAATTGATGAGTCAGTGATTATTACAATACAATCAATGATGTGTTTTAGTATCCAAGAAAGCATTCAGTCACCTCATATTTCGCTTGGGTTCCTTTCAGTGCCGTGGTCCTTATGAGCAGAACTCTCTCTCTCTCTCTTTTTTAAAAAAATGAGACAAGGTCTTGCTCTATTGCCCAGGTTGGAGTGCAGTGGCATGATCATGGCTCACTACAGCCTTGGCTTCCCAGACTCTAGTGATCTCCCCACCTCAGCCTCCTGAGTAGCTGGGACAACAGGTGCACACCACCACACCCAGCTAATTAAAAAAAATTTTTTTTGGAGACGGGGGTCTCGTTATATTGCCCAGGTTGATCTTGAACTTTTGATGAGCAGAACTCTGTATGACCCTGACTATACTCCCATACATTGTCACCAGTGGTGCTCCCATGTTCCACTGAGCATGTACTCCTTCTTTGGAAGGCACCCTGCCCCCTTACTCAATGCAAGGAGCACCTCCTCTCAACTGAGTTACATGGTACAGTCATCTCAAAAGGACACAGGACCACCACTGCCCTAACAGTGTGTGCACTCAGGTGCGGCAAAAATAAAGAGCATACTTATTCAGATTTGTTGGCTGCCCTGTGAGGGTCAGGGGTGATTGGTTGAGGGCTGCTGCCCTTGTTGATGGCCTGCTCCAGCACATGGTCAGAGAGCTTGCAGCAGTGGGCTACACGCACCTTTGGCTTGATCCTGGGTGATACTTCTTATGTTTTTGCAGAACAAATATTTGTTAACTAAGTGAGGAAGGCATTCTTGCTGTTTCAGAGGGTCTCATTGTCAGTGGGATATTTTCTTTGGTTGTATCTCTGGAAATCTTTGGAGGAGTGACAATCTATCCATTTTCCTTTCCAGCTCCTCTTGTCCAAACCCATGTATCAAATGAGAAAGTAGGCTAGGTGTGGAATGCCACATGAAGGTGAGAGGGAGGACTCGGTTGGGGGGAGGTTGCTAATTAGAGGGGTCTTGTAGCCTAGACCAGTTTCTTAGTCTTGGCTTTATGCCAAAGTCTAACTAGATATAAAACAATTGATCAAATTAAAAGTGTGTGTGTGTGTGTGTGTGTGTGTGTGTGTGTGTGCTGGGAGAAGTGTTGAGTGGAGTGGTTCATAGGTATTATTTGCTTATTGGTTAGGTTGTATCTTGATGCTCTCACAGATAAGCTCTCAAGGCAGTGATCCTCATAGAATTATAATAATTCAGATAGAGTAGAATGTGTATGTTGTGTGTGCTGTGTTGAAAAAATTCCCTAGGTAATTCTGATTCCCACTTCCCTTGAGAACTACTGATTGAGAGAGTCATCATCTCACTTCTGCTTCCTCATGAAAGGATCCTTTTGGCATTATTTCTCTGGATCTCCTCCATCCGCACCCAAGACTCACTACTCCCTAGGGTCATCATCAGGGAGAAAAAAGCCCAGATCATTAATATGCGAATGAACCATCCGCTGCCTGCATTTGCAGAGCAATCTCTGACTGTAAGAGAGGCAGGCCACATGGGTTTGTATTAATTAAGTACTGAGTCCCCATAGACAAGTTCCAAGTTCTAATCTCACTCTAAGCCTTCAGGATGAGTAAGCCTGGGCTGGTGTGTGGGTTTGCTGGACTGAGACGCCAAGAGTCCTTGATGCTGAAGATGGTACCTTGGAAAGGGGTGAAACAAGGCCCAGACAGGCTGGGGTACGTGGGAAAGACGGCACAGGCAGCAGGTCCAGTGGGCAGGAAGCCTATGGCTATGTTGGAAAGTGTCTAGACACACAAAGAAAGACCAGGGTGTCTTCAGCCAAGTGAGCTAAGAGAAGTGCCATGTATGGAGTTTCTGGTCTCTCCTTCATAATGGCAGGCAGCTGCAGTCTGCTCATTCAGAGCAGCGGTGGTCAACTCTGAAGGCTGAAATCCACATAGAGGTCACTTGGTGCATTTGTTTTCTATCTGCAGCTGTAACACAGTGAGGATCACTGCCTTGAGAGCTTATCTGTGAGAGCATCAAGATACAATCTAACCATGAAGCTGGTGGCTTGGAGCAACAGGAATGTTATTATCTGACACTTCTGGAGGTCAGAGGTCTGACCCAGGTATTACTGGGTTAAATCAGGACTGTGTTCCTTTCTGAAGCCTCTAGGGGAGAACCCGCTTTTTTTCTTTGTTCCAGTTTCTAGAAGCTGCTCACATTCCTTTGCTCATGGCCCCTTTCCTCCATCTTTGAAACCAGCCACATCATCTGTTTGGGGTGTTCTTCCATAGTCACTTCGCTTTCTCTGACTCTCCTCTTCTGCCTCTTTCTACTTTTAAGGTTTCTGTAATGACATTGGGGCCGTCTGGACCACCCAGGATAATCTCCCATCTCAAGGTCATCTGATTAGCCACCCCAATTCCATCTGCAGCCTTCATTTGTCTTTGCCATGTAACTTAACATATTCACAGGTTCTGGGGATGAGGGCGTAGCCATCTTTGGGAGGCGGGTCATTCTTCTACCCACCACAGTTGGTTTGCTGCTGGTTCACCTTCACTGTGGGGTACAGACACAGGGGGTGTACTGGTAGCAACTCAGCTCCAAGAATCAAGGTCCCCAAGACCCCCTCCTTCTACTTCCAGCTTCCTCTTCTGCTCACCTTCCAGCCTGGAACACCTCTAGATATATGTATGGAGTAATTTTAAAGCACACTTTTAAAAGGTGTACTACTAAACCTGCAATTTTCATAGGACCCAGCAATCAATTCTTGAACATTTATGCCAGAGAAATGAAGACTTATCTTGACACAAAAATGAATGGCAGCTTTATTTGTAATAGCCAAAACTGGAAACAATCCAAGTGTCCTTCAACAGGTGAGTGCATTAAGCAAACTGTGGTCAAGCCATACGATAGAACACTACTTAGCCACAAAAATGAATGAACTATTGATACACACAACTACTTGGTCCAGTCTCTAGAGAATTACGCTGAATGAAAAAAGGCAATCTGAAAAAGTCACATGCTGTATGATTCAATTTATAGAACATTCTCAAAATAGAAACAATATAGAAACGGAGAAGAGATCAGTATTTGCTGGGGGTTAAGGGTACGGGGTAGGATAGGTAGGAAGTGGGTGCAGCTATGTAAGGGCAACATGAGGGGTTCTGGTCTTGGAAATGTTCTGTATCTTGGCTATAAAAATTTATATCCTAGTTTGCTATTGTACAATAGTTTTGTCGGATGTTACTATTGGGGTAACTGGGTAGAGAGTACAGGAGATCTCTGCATTATTTCTTACGACTGCATATGATTCTACAATTTTCTCAAAATAGAAAATGTAATTAAAAAAAAAAAGACTTTTGATTTCAAAGAGCCAGCAGTGGACTTGGAGAGATTGTTACTGTTCCTGCCGGGGAGCTCTAAAAGGCTTCACCGGTTTGGAAAGGAGCAGTTAGCTGGTAGGGGAAATGTCTAACTTAACCTGCGTCACTTTGGAAACATTTCTTTTCCTTAATTTTTAATATGGGCAAATAATTCATTTCCTCCAATGCCAGGAAATTATGTTTACACATAGCAACAGGTGTATGGGGTGATTGAGGGTTCCAGCCAATGAGAAGGCACATCCCTCTGTGAGGCTGCACCTTATCTGTCTCCCTTTGTCCCTCATGTCCTCTCCAGTCCTCTCTCGTTTCTGGCTGGGATTCTCTTTCTTGGTAACTAAGTCCCTCCTCCCTTCTCTCTCACTGCCTGTTGACCAGACACAGCCGCTGCAGGCTGAGGGTGGGAGGCTGGGGAGCCAGGCAGGAGGGGCAGGAAGGCACTGGGTCACAGCCCGAGGCCACTCCTCACTGGCTCTGGGGATGGCTTTGCTCAAGGCAAGAGCTGTCAACTCTGCCCTTTTGAAAATGAGCAACAAAGGGAAAAAGAAAAGAAGAGAAAGGGAAGTGGGGGAAGCACAGGGTGGGCAGTAGGGGGAGGCGAGTGGTGAGGGAACAGGTGGGGACTGTTTAAACAGAAGGCCTGACTCAGCCATTTCTTTTCATTGCCTTTCCAAAGGACTGTTTGTTTTAGCTCCCCAAGGCGGGTGGCAGGAGTGAGGCTGGGGGCCCAGCCCTGGGGAGAAGAGGGGCCTGGGCTTTGGGGGTGGGGAGCAGGTGTCCTCTGGGCTCACAACAGCCTTTGCTGCTTCAGGGGCTGGTTTACTTCATGCACTTTCTGGTTTTTGAGCTCCAGGGCTTTCACCTAGAGAAGGTTTGGGGACGATGGAGGTTGGAGAACTGGGTATGATAAGCTTCAGGAAGAGCCATGACACCTCCCTTCCCACCCCCAAATGAGGTATTGATCTAGAAAATGTGTAGATGAAGAGAACGATAAAGGGATGAGGAAAAGAATTATTGAGCCTTCCCCAACCAATATTATAAGACACTAGAAAGTCCTTCTTCTAGAAGAATACCTATACTTCCTGAGTCCACAATTATATTCACAAATAAGGCAGGGTTTGGGACTTGGCAATTTGCTCCTGTTAAACCACACCTCCTACAGGAAGGCCTCCAGGTCACCTTGTCTTTGTACACCAAGCTCTGTTTCTCTCAGTTCACTCACCTTGGACTTGCCTATATAACCCTGGAGATCAGTGATATGGTCTGTATCAGAGAAGAACAATTTGCAAATCCAGGGTGGGAGGTGTGGTGATGTTCTTTTGTTTAAGAAACCATTTAGAAAGCTAATGCTTTCAAAAGGTTCAGACTTATCAGGCCACTATTAGTGCCTACAGATAAATAACATGGTTTTAGGATTTGATGGAATCCTCCCCAGGAAGTCAGGCTCAGCATGAGCTCCAGCCTGGAACACAGTTGGTCTAGAGGCAAAGCTGCACTTAAACCAACAAATGATTAGCATTAAAGGAGAAGGGTAAACAGAGCTCTAATTCGTGGGTAGCTAACTCTTCCATTACAGTTCATGAATTGTCCCCACCTCCGTGCAGCCCAGTTTGATCCTTATCGGGTACCCACCACACTGTGTCTCCACTCTGTGTCTTGTGTCTCCCTCCTCTGCCTCCTCTTCTCTCCTTCGCCTCCATTCTTCCTGGCTGCTTAGAAGTAGCTCAGCCAGCCTTGCCTGAGCTTGTCAGTTCCAGAGGTCAGGAGGTCTGGCATTCCGCCTGCACAGAACCCAGTGCAGTGTCAGTACGTGATCGTTAGTAAATGCCTTCTGACTTTGACGGTGGTGGGTCAGGGACAGACCTGCAATATTTTACCTGGTTGTTTTGTTAACATCAAATCAAATTTAAAAGAAAAAAAATACTTGGGAATTTCCACATTTGACCAGATTCATAATCCATCCAGGGAAGTATTCTTATACCCTGAAGGTGTATCGGATCTAACGCCTATTCTAATCACTCTACCTTAGCAGGAAATTGGATAAGGGATGTGGGATCCTTACAAGTCCTCTGGTGACTCTGATTAAAATTAACAGGTTGGGTTAAAATTAAGATTTGCTCTGAAAAGTTATGAGTTTGGATTAAATGACAGCTTCTCTAGTTTTTCCCTCCACCGCTGAAGATCTTATGATTTCTTTTATTATCACCTGAATTTCATATTGTGAAATATTTACAATTAAAATCTTTACAAATAGTATTCTACTTTTCAAATCACCAATATCAAAAACATAACTACCCATTAATGCATAAGATAACTGGTGTTTACCATGTAGAGTTCATTTAATTTCAAGAAAATCCATTGCATTTAACTGTTGCTAATGATTATAATAGTAACAATAAATATTGGTGAGGATGTAGAGAAACTGGATCCCTCATGCATTGCTGGTGGAAATGTGAAATGGTGTAGCCTCTGTGGAAAATGGTGTGGCAGCTCCTCAAAAGTTTAAATGTAGACTTACTGTAAGACCCAGCATTTCCACTTCTAGGTATATAAACCCAAGAGAGCTGACAACATATGTCCATGTAATAATGCACTAAAGTTTAGAGCAGCATTATTCCTAAGAGCCAAAAAATGGAAACAACCCAAATGTCTATCAGCTGATGAGTAGATAAGCAAAATGTGGTATAACTATACAATGGGCTATTATTTGGCAATTAAAATGAATTAAGTACTGATACATGCTACCACATGGCTGAACCTTGAAAACATTATGCTAAGTGAAAGCAGCCAGGCAGAAAATAGGCAAATATATAGAGACAGAAATTGACCAGGAGGCTGAGGCAGGAGAACCACTTGAACCCGGGAGGCGGAGGTTGCAGTGAGCTGAGATGGTGCCACTGTACTCCAGCCTGGGCAACAAAGCGAGACTCCGTCTCAAAAAAAAAAAAAAAAAAAAAAAAAAAAGAGAAATTGACTAGTGTTTGACTGGGGCTGGAGGGTGGGAAGGAATGGAGGAGTGTGGCGGGGAACTGACTTGGGGTTTCTTTTTGGGTAGCGAAATGTTTTAAAACAGATTGTGGTGCTGGTTGCACAGTGTTGAATATACCCAAAACCATTGAAATGTATGTCTTAAATGGATAAATCATATGTGAATTAAATTTTAATAAAGTTGTTACAGAAAGAAAAAAAATTAAGTGCTAAACTCATCGCAGTGGTGGTTAGAGAAGAACACTGGACTGTCAAGCCTGGCTTCCCAGAGGAGGTGGAATTCCTGCTGGGCCATGAAGAAGAGGTAGGGTTGATTGTGGAGAAGGCCCTTAAGGTCCTTCCAGGCTTGATGGGAGAGTATTAGCAAAGGCCCAGAGGCGGGGTGGTCTTGGCAATGAGACTGTCTCCCTGGCTGGAGGAGAGCATGCACTGGAGGATTTCTGGAGAATAAGCAGGTGAGCTGGAACTGATAGGAAGGCCCTGAAGTCCCAAACAGGGCCCTGGACTTGACTCCTCACAAGCAGGGCACACTGAAGTTTCTTGGGTAATTTGATGGAAGCAGTATTTTAGGAAACGTCAAAGCTTTATTTGGCAGAGATGTATAAGCAGAGTTGGAGCGGGGAGAGATTAGAAGCAGAATGGGTAGCTTATTTGAGTAAACTCAATGAACAGGGCTGTCACATTTTCCCTCTAGGTAACTTTATCTCTCTAGTTATATCTCCTTGCAGTACCTACCCTCCACCCTGTATACCAACCACACTAGTTCCCTTTCCCCCAAACACCCATGACATTTTATACCTTGGCTCCTCTCCAAGCACCCCACCCCTTATCTGGAAAGCCATGTCTCTTCTCCATTTAGTAAACTCCTATTCAGTGCTGAGGACCAGCTAGATGTGTTCTCATGGGAGGGGAGGAGAATCAGGTTGAAGGGCTTGGGGAGTATAGGGATCCCTATGGAGCATTAAGGGAGGTGCTCTTGCCTGGATGAACAGCCCACCAGAGGTCTGGTATAGTTTAACCACATGTACGTTAAAGACAGAGGATGGGCAAATATGGGACCTGAGACAAAGTGGAGAACCTGTCACCAGGAGATCTGAGAGGGTAAAGGGTCAGCTTCCAGTTTTCTTACTGAGTCTAGAAATGGCTTTTCAGTGGTACCCAGGGTGTGTCCTGGAAGTGGGTGCTCTTAAGAAGCCAAGCTGGGTTGAACAAAATGCCACTTCCCTGGGCTATCCTTTCAAAAGACAGTCTCTGCCTCTTCCTGGCAGTTCTGTTTGTTGCACTATGCATTAAAGCATGGTGTTGGCACCTGCCCACCTCTCCAGCGCTTCAGTGAGACAGCTACTCCTTAAAGCTAGTGATACAAAGGCAATGCCTCATCAGTTCCCTCTACCCTGGTGCAGCTTATCATGATCCTCTTGTTCCAGATGGCCTCCAATGGTAGAATTCCAGGTGCAGCGCAAGTGTTAATACCTCCTTTTT
Organism: Rhinopithecus bieti; assembly: GCF_001698545.2. Classification (NCBI taxonomy): domain Eukaryota; kingdom Metazoa; phylum Chordata; class Mammalia; order Primates; family Cercopithecidae; genus Rhinopithecus; species Rhinopithecus bieti. Next base: position 782,018 of record NW_016812009.1, read on the forward strand.
TCCCTTTGCTTTTTTAAATTTTCTTAGGGGGTGATGGTTCTGGGTGGTCAACTTCTTTATGTTAGATGCTTTACTTCAGTCATTATAAAGTGAGCATCCATGGAAATGGAGTCACATTAAATAACGTGAATTCAAATACATGTAATTCAAAGAGACGGAGGACAGAATGAACAAGTTGAAACGGTGTGTGTGATGACGTGAGCCTGAGATGGGTGCTGTCAATCTGCCATCACCTCCCAGCCTCTCTATCCCCAAGTACCTCCCCGAGTGCAAGCAGCTCATTAGGTGGGGGATGACTATGGTGTTTACAACACAGCCCCTAAACACAGTTCAACTACTTCACCGGCTGCACAATTGAAGAAACTGATCCCTTTCTACAAGGTTGGAATTAAAGCAGACCTTGCTGGATCTGTTGAGAAGTGTTGTGTACTCTGCAATGGAGGGAATTCAAAACTTGGCCACATGAGACTTTTTCTTGAGACACTGACTTTAAAACCAAATCCCCATGGAAGTTGCTTCACTGGGGCCACTTGCAGTGTCTGTCCCAATGGTAGAATGAGCTAAGGTTGAGCCCTGAGGGAGCTCACAGTTGAGAAACAATTTGCAAGCACATTGTCTCTGCTCCTGGCCTGCTTATTGCTGCCTTGTTTCTATTCCAACCCCTGGTGCTGCTTCTCATCTCTTCAGAGGTGACCAGGTCCCCCCACCCTGTCCTTTCCCTCTTTATAAGTGATCTGACATGTGAGGGTGAGGAGGGAGTTGGCCTGATTGAGTATATAGTCTTTAACAAATTCAAATGTAAACTTCTGGGGTTCCTAATTTTTTATCTACTAAGCAGAAAGAACGTGGTATCTGCTCATTCCTGGCACTGAAAACAAGGTTGACTCACACTCTCACTACACGGGGGCTGACACACCAAAGCCAACCACAATCATGGGTTTCAGCAATTGCCTTACATTGTTCCTCATTTTTACCATTCATTAATCCATCAGTTTATCCATGCACCCATCTATCCATTCATCCACCCACCTATCCACCAATCCATCCATGTATCCATCCATTTGTCCATCGATCTATCCACCCACCCCACTCATTCTTTCATCCACCCAGTCATTCATCTACCTGTTAGTTTATTTTTTATAAAAACATATATCTGTGATATTTTTTTTTTTTCTTTTAAGACAGAGTCTCACTCTGTTGCCCAGGCTGGAGTGCAGTGGTGTGATCATGGCTCACTGCAGCCTCAACCTCCCAGGCTCAAGTGATCCCCCAACCTCAGCCTTCCAAGTAGCTAGGATTATAGGAGTGCACCACAATGCCTGGCTAAGTGTAACACAGTGTTATGCTTTGCAACTTTGGAAGCACACACGTGACAGGATCATGATGAGCAAACACCACAAAACACAGGTTAAGAAACACTTCTTTTCCCTCCCTCCCTCCTCACCTCCCTCCCTCCCTCCCTCTCCTTCCTTCCTTCCTTCCTTCCTTCCTTCCTTCCTTCCTTCCTGTCTTGCTTTGTCTCCCAGGCTGCAGTGTAGTGGGGGTGACCTCGGTTCACCGCATGCTTTGCCTCCCAGGTTCAAGTGTTTCTGTGGCCTCAGCCTCCCAAGTAGCTGGGACTACAGGTGTGTGCCACCACACCTGGCTAATTTTTGTATTTTTAGTAGAGATGGGGTTTCACCATGTTGGCCAGGCTGGTCTTGAACTCCTGACCTCCAGTAATCTGCCCGCCTCAGCCTCCCAAAGTGCTGGGATTACAGGTGTAAGCCACCATGCCCGGACGCTGGCTAATTTTTATATTTTTTGTAGAGACAGGGTTTTGCTATGTTGGTCAGGCTGTTCTCAAACTCCTGAGCTCAAGGGATCCTCCCACCTCAGCCTCCCAAGGTGCTGGGATTACAGGCGTGAGCCACTGAGACTGACCAAAATTTTATACAACATAACAAAGCTTATAGTGACAAGCAACTTTCTCTTTTCCTGCTCATCCTTATCTCCCCAGTTCCCCTGTCTAGTTTATACGGTGTGTGTCCACAAATACTCTTTGCATAAGAAGTATTCTATGTAAATCCTTGTTTTTTATTTATTTTTCTAAAGTGGTGTCACAAAATGCATACTGTTACCTTGCTGTTTTTCATTTAACAATATATCTTGGGTATTTCCCCACATCTCTCAAACTACTTTTCTTGGTCAGGTGTGGAGGCTCACATTTGTAATCCTAGCACTTGGGTTTGAGCCCAGGAATTTGAAACCAACCTGGGCAACATAGTGAGACTCCTGTCTCTATAAAAATTAAAAAATTAGCCGGGCATGGTGGCATGTGCCTGTACTCACAGCTATTCGGGAGGCTGAAGTGGGAGAATCACTTCAGCCCAAGAGGTTGAGACCTCCCGGGTTTAGACTGCAGCGAGCCTTGATCACACCATCGCACTCTAGCCTAGACAACAGAGTGAGACCCTATCTCAAACACACACACACACACACACACTCACACACACACACCCCCACACAACTTTTCTTTTTCCTTCCTGCTGGCACTTCTTTCTTTGATCTCCACACTGAACTCCACGTTCAACTTCTACCTGTGACTTCTTCATTTTTGGCAATTTATCTGAACAACAGCAACAATGATGTAGCAAACATATAGCATTCTACATATATAAACTTGTTTAATCCATGCAACAAAATTATAAGGTAGATAATATTATCCCTACTTTATAAAAGAGGAGACTGAGGCATAGTGAGGTCCCAGCAGACAGGTGAGCAGTAGAGGGGGATGTCAAACAGGCAGTTCAGCGCTGGAACCCAGCAGCTCAGCCTGTATGGTGTTTGTCTTCATTTGCTTTTTGATTTCAATATTCTATACATTTTCAGCTGAGGTGCTCCTGCTTCTGGGCTGTGCTCTGCCCTCCCTCGCTGTTGCGGGTGATGAAATTCAGACATCTGAGGAGGACAGAGACAGCCCATAATCCTGGAGGAGCCTCCCACCATTCCATGTAATCCGACCTTCCTGGGTTATATATGACCGGGGAAAACCTGGGTCACAGAAAGCCCCCGAACATGATTTCTGTGCTCTGGCTGGTGTATCTTTGGGAACTCTCTCCAGTCTTCCATCTAGTTTCTCGCTGATAGGTTTGGGAACCTCTTTAGAATGCCTCATGTATGTGACACAAATTAGTCCTCTTGGCCATCTCCCCTGAAAGCCATTTGCTTCTAACTGCCTGTCTTGGCTCCCTGCCAGTGTGCCTCTGACTTTGCAAATGCTGCAAGAGGCAGCTATGTTCCCCAAGGCTGCCCAAATGGGCTGCCACCATGGGCACCTGCCTGCTCTGTGGTGGGAGGAGATAAGGATACTTTCAGAGCTCTGAGCAAAGTGCTTGGAGAGGGCCCTCCAAGATGGGAGAGAGGCTTTTGGATTTGGGTACTGGGGACTGCTCATGAAGGGAAGCCTTTGATCTGGAGCATGTCAGGGGGTGAGTACAGGGGGCAAGGGTGTGGTGAGCAGAGGCTATTCTGGGCAAGGAGAACCTCACTGGTGAGACACACAAAGAGATTTGAGACTATTGAGTTGTGTTCAGTATGAAGCCCCAAACTCAGCTGGAGCTGACCCTAGGTTGCCTTCGATTCAAATCCTACCTGAATATACAGGGCCCAGGAGAAGCTCTGCCTCCTTCCTCTCCAGCCATTGTGGCTGTCAGCAGCATTTATCATGCAAAAAAAGCACAAGTATTTGTTGAGGCCAGCTGTTTGCCAGCACTGTTCTCCATCTGGCATGGATTGAGATACTTTCCCTCCGTACTTTCTGGGTTCATTGAAGTTGGGTGAGATGGAGATGGGACAGGATTCTCCAAACCTCCCGACTGAGCCTTTCCTCCCTCTCCCCTTGTCTCAGGCTGGGAAGGTTTTCCTCATTTTTTAGCATCCAGTGAATGACTGGTAGCCATGGCCAGACATGGCCTGGAGCTGGTTTTCCAGGGCCCACTTTAGATTAGGTGGTTGGCAATGATGGGGCAGAGCATGAAGGTGAGAAGGAGATGGGTCGCTGTGCCTGGTAGCATCAGAATCTCTTCTATCTCAAGGTCCTGAAAGGTATGTGGATACTTGTGGATGCACTGGTGGCCGAGTTCATTGATGGCCAAAAAGAAAAAAAAAATAATCAAAGACCGTACAGAGAAACTAGAACAGTAAAACAACTTCTCCAGAAAGATGGGCAAAATGAAGCTGACACTAACCAGAGACCCTGATACCCTGAGACCCAGCCTCAAGTTCTTGTGGTCACATACTGCTGTTTCGTAGACTCTGAGATCTCTGAATTCCACTTGGAATTCTTGGAGAGGATCTGGGTCTCTCCCCACACTGAGGAGGAGGCAGACTCACAGGATTTTAGTCTATGTGACATGTAACTAGATTAGCAACAAAGGAAACCACACCATAGCCACATAGAGGAGGGAATGCAGCCACGAAGCTGGAATTGCCTACTCTGGGGGTGATGGTTGGAATCCCTCAAAATTTGACAGAAGTCTATATTTTCTGAAAAGAAGCAGAGTAGAAATGAAAAAGAATCATTCAAAGGATGAGGAGTTGAGTGTTTGGAGGGGCAGTTACAGTTTCCACCCCTTAAACACTGGGAAAACAACAAGAGTTGCAGCACCCCTAGAGATTCCAGAGAGTTCTGGACTGCACTGGAAGTGCATGGAAGCTGAGTGGGAGGGGGAGGAAAGTGGTGCCTAAAAATACTCTACAAGGGAGGACTTATGAGGTCATTTCCCCACGATACTCTGTCTACCCTGGCCAGACTCTGACCGCAGCCCCAGGGCCAGCTCTGAGTACAGTCATCCGAACAGGGCAAGAGCTTAGGAACGGGTGTTGACGGATGGCAGCTTGAGAGGGACAAGGGGAACCTGGAGAGCGTTCAGAGAAAGGACCCAGAGGTGATGAAATGGCTGGAAACTAGAGCTTGGTGGCAAGGTCAAGGGATTGGGACTGGCTCAACCTGGAGAAGAGAGGGAGGGTGAGTGAGGGGTTAGGGAAGAGCCTTGCTCCCCAGTGCTCAGGCCCTGGCTCTTCTCCGGCCTTGCTAAGGATGGAATTAGGGTCACAGTGCAGCTTTGCTCTTGAGGATGGACTGAGTTCCTGGAGCGTTAGAAACCCTATAGCAAGGGGTAGCTACATTTTCAGATTATCAGCACAATCACCCCCTTCTGTAATTGAGAGTGACTAACACTCACAGCCACTGCAGCTAACAGATCCCTAAAGCCCTTGGGGCCTGGAAGAATGACTCATGAATGGTGTTTCAGACAGCTGGCCTTGCGGGGGGTGGACACAGGTTTGAACAGATGGGACACATGCCTGCTACGCATCAATCACTCTCACTCTGTTGCCCAGGCTACAGGGCAGTGGTGCAATCATAGCTCACTGTAGCCTTGAACTCTTGAGCTCAAGTAATCCTCCCACCTCAGCCTCTGAGTAGCTTGTATTCCAGGTGTGAGCCATTGCGCCCTGTCTGAAGCCCCCTACTTTTACACTGGACCCATGAAAGGAGGACTGGAGTGAGGTTGGAGGGGGTGGGTATAGTCTTGTTCAGGCGGAAGAAACTAACTCATATTTCTGGGTCACCTTCCGTGTGCCAAGAACTTTATGTGGGTGGCCTCATTTAATTTTCACAATAATCCTGTCGGGGAAGGAGGAAAGAAACTGTTCTTTCCATTTTACAGATTAGGAGATCAAGCAAAAAGAGATAAAGCTTGTACCCAAACTCACCTAGTTACAATTGAGAGTGGTACAGTTGAGACCTGACCAGGCAAGTCTAATTCCAGAGCTCTCCTGCAGTTGACGAGGGAAATCTAGAGACATAGATTTTTCATCTGGGCCCAGGGCTCTTCAGACAAAGGTGCCCAGGAGCACATCCTTAGGTCAAGCTCACCTTCTGACTCTCAGTGTCCACATCTAAATTTAGAGAAGGCCAGTTCAGAGATTCTCCAGTACCCTTCCCATGTCTTAGCTTTGGAGGGTCCAACTTGGAGCATCTCTGAGTTTCCCCTAGGTGGAGAGAACAGCTACGTGGGGAGGAGAGATGCCGTTTATGTGTCTCAAAGTGGTGAAAGAGATACAATCCCCAAGCTTGGATTTGCAATTGGTGTCTGGTTGCCTTGGCCTGGAATCTGAACCTGAACCATTTTCCATGGGAGAATTAGCTAAACAATCCAGCCCACAAAGGGAGCAGCTCTGATATGTTGGTGAACAAGCTCAGAGAGGTGGGGGGCCATGGGGGTGCACAGAGTTGAGAGGGGAGGGAGGAAGGCTACTGGCAAAAAGCCGACCTTCTCTTATCTTGCTGCCCGCGGAGTCAGCCTTTGCTTGGGAACCTGGCGAGGAGGCTGGTCTGATTTCCCTGTGGTCTGAATGGTGGGAATTTTTTTTGGTGGCGGATTATATTTTCCTGAGGTGGTTTGAGTTACACCTACCCCATTTCATTTAATTAGGCTGGTGCTGCTGTCTATTGTGTCTCCTGGGCCTTCTTGCATGAATAAATAGTAACATGTTTGTTTTCTTTCGGGTGGGGTACTTTTTAAAAAACGGTGGGGTTGGAAAAAGTGGGGAGGTCCTCAGGAGGGATGATGAAGTCATCAGGAAAGAAGTTAGAGGTAAATGTTCACCCCGTGGAGCTCAATAACTCCTTTCCCCTACCTCTGGGGCCCACTTGTGTACAATGTATTCAGAGCCTCCTCTGTTTTCACTTCTGTTCCTAGCCAGGCTTGCTTTCTCTTTGCAGTCTGCCCGGGAATCAGGCTTTCCTCCTCCAGGCCTACTGGCCTCACCTCATCTCTTCTCATTTTACTGTAGTTTTCCATCCAGCTCCCTCCTTCTCTCTCTTTCTCTCCATCTCTCTCTAGCTTCTGGCTATTCTAAGATCATTATCAGGCAACCATGGAATATTATGCAGCCAGGGAAAGAATATAGGAACTCTATACATGTCCATATGTAATGCTTGCCAAGAGATATTATAAAGAGAAAATGTTGTAAATAGTATGCCCTCTGTGTAACAAAGAGATGCTTACATGTGCACATAATATTTCTGGAAAGACACAAAAGAACTGGATGGAGTCTGGAATAGAGTCTGGATTTGGAGACAGATCTACTTTCATATTGCATTCTCAGATACTATTGACATTTTTTATTACGTGCCTGTATTACTTTTTATAATGAACATTTATAAAAGGAAAACATACTATAACATTGTACATATTTAATTACTAGATTAAGTAGTAAGTGCTATCTTAAGAGGATGCAGGTTTGAATCCCAGTTCCACCAAAATTAAGTATATGACTGTAGGTAATTTATTTAATCTTTCTAAACTTCAGTTCCCTCATCTTGTGTCCGGAATTGATGGGTTCTGGGTCTCACTGACTTCAAGAATGAAGCCGCGGACCCTCACGGTGAGTGTTACAGTTCTTAAAGATGATGTGTCCGGAATTTGTTCCTTCAGATGTTCAGACGTGTCCAGAGTTTCTTCCTTCCGGTGGGTTCGTGGTCTCGCTGACTTCAAGAGTGAAACTGCAGACCCTCACTGTGAGTGTTACAATTCATAAAGGCAACACATACGGAGTTGTTCGTTCCTTCTGGTGGGTTCATGCTCTTGCTGGCTTCAGGAGTGAAGCTGCAGACCTCCCTGGTGTTATAGCTCACAAAGGTGGCGCGGACCCAAAGAGTGAAATAACAAAGCTTCCACAGTGTGGAACGTGACCTGAGCAGGTTGCCACTGCGGGTTCTGGCAGCCTGCTTTTATTCCCTTATATGACCCCACCCACATCCTGCTGATTGGTCCATTTTACAGAGAGCTGATTGGTCCATTTTGTCAGGGTGCTGATTGGTGCGTTTACAAACCTTGAGCTAGACACAGAGCACTAATTGGTGCATTTACAATCCTTTAGCTAGACAAAAGTTCTCCAAGTCCCCACCAGATTAGCCAGACACAGAGCACTGATTGCTGCATTTACAAACCTTGAGCTAGACACATAGTCCTGATTGGTGTGTTTACAAACCTTGAGCTAGACACAGATCACTGATTGGTGCAGTTACAATCCTTTGGCTGGACATAAAAGTTCTCCAAATCCCCACCAGATTAACTAGATACAGAGTGCTGATTGGTGCATCCACAAACCCCGGAGCTAGATACAGAGTGCTGATTGATGCATATACAACCCTCCAGCTAGACATGAAAGTTCTGCAAGTCCCCACCCAGCTGGCTTTGCCTAGTGGATCCCGTGCTAGGGCCCTGGGCAGAGGTGCCCACCAGTCCTGCACCTGGTGCAGCACTCCTCAGCCCTTGGGTGGTTGATGGGACTGGGCGCCACGCAGCAGGGTGGGGGGCGCCCGCTGGGGAGGCTCGGCCATGCAGGAGCCCACCTGCCAGGGAATGGGGGTTCAGGCATGGCGGGCTGAAGGTCCTAAGCCCTGCCCTGTGGGGAGATGGCTGAGGCCTGGTGAGAATTCAAGCGAGGCATGGGTGGACTGGCAGTTCTAGGGGACCCAGAGCACCCTCCACAGCTGCTGGGCCGGGTGCTAAGCCTCTCACTGCCCAGGGCTGGTGGCGCCAGAGGGCCACTCCAAGGGCGTGGCCGGCCGAGCCCATGCCCACCCAGAACTCGGGATGGCCCGCGCCTCTCCCGCCACACCTCCCCACAAGCAGAGGGAGCAGGCTCTGGTCTCGGCCAACCCAGAGAGGGGCTCCCATAGAGCAGTGGCAAGCTGAAGGGCTCCTCAAGCATGGCTGGAGTGGACGTGGAAGCCGAGGAGCTGGCGAGAGTGAGTGAGCGCTGCTAGCGTGTTGTCACCTCTCAATCTGTAAAATAATAACCACGCCTACTTTATGAGGTTTTTAATCTTATACTTTGCAGTGAAGGCTATTGGTTGAGTACATCACTAAATGGAAGTAAGTTTTAATTTTTGTGTGAAATTCTCCTTGAAAGTAAATGCACAAATTACAAAATAATTCAGACCATGGATTCTGATTTTTCCGTTTAGAAAATGATATTACTAGATAATGAAAGTCTAGATTGCAAGAGTGAGAGTGTTGTTTACCTGGGATTGCTTTAGAGGCTTTAGGGAAGAGGCCGAGCCTTGGGCAATGGGGAGAATTTGGTGAGGCTGGAGGTGAGGCCATTGCAGTTATGGGCAACAGTGAGGACAGGGCGAAGGGAGGAAGGGACAGAGGATAGTGGTAAACAATGAGTAGATCAGTTGGGCTGGAGTAGCAGTTTCCTCTAGAGGGCGATAAATAGGGACAAAGAGGTTGGAATGGGAAGGCCAAGCCAAGGATCACACAGTACCTCCTGCAGGCAGCGGGAGGCACTGCAGGTATAGATGAGAAAGTGGCTGGGTTATCTTTTGTACTGTATGCGGTGGCGTGAAACAATCTTTTGTTACGCTCACAAATTATGTGAGTCAGAGATTTGGACTGGGTATAGCAGGAATGATTTGTCTCCACTCTCTAATGTCTGGGGCTCCAGCTTGAAGACTGGAAAGTTGGTGACGACTTGATGGGTGTGGCTGGTGTCATCTAAAGGCTTGTTTACTCACTTGTTTGCAGTTCACACTGCAGTCGACTGAGTCCTCTGCTGTATCTGCCTCCCAGACACATGTCCATGGCATCTCCAAGTAGGCTGGGCTTCCCCATAACATGGAGTCTGGGTTCCCAGGGCAAGCGTTTTGAGAGACCCAGGAAACTGTAATGCCTTTTCCAAGAGAGATTCAGAAGTCATGTGCTGACTCCGCTCATCAAGGCAGTTGCAAAATCTTGCCCAAGTTCAAGGGGAGGGGAAGTAGAATCCCCCTGTTGGTGGAGGAACAGCACATGGGACCAGAAATACTGCTGTGGTCACCTTTGCAAAATACTTGCAGAATATTTGATGTTTGTCTCTCTGTGCCTGGCTTATTTCGTGCAACATAATGTCCTCCAGTTCCATCCATGTTGTTGGAAATGACAGGATCTCATTCTTTTTTATGGCTGACTAGTACTCCATTGTGCTTAGATACCACATTTTCTTTTTTTTTTTTTTTTTTTTTTTTTT
>NW_016812009.1:792295-798940 GCF_001698545.2 Rhinopithecus bieti
TTTTTTTTTTTTTTTTTTTTCATAGACAGAGGCTAACAAATCCTGCCTCAGGTTTATTTGTACAAACAGCACAGGAGGACCACAGCGCCATGCAGATGGCAGCCCGGAGGTGGGGGTGGGGGGTCGCACCAGTCCTTCTGTCCTCACGTTGGCACACAGAGATACCTACTCTGTAGCCTTTGTAGTGGCCTGGGCACCTTTGGGAGCCTGAGCTGGAATTGAAACTGGAGCTGCAGCCTGAGCCTTGGTTTGATCCTTGGCCTTGGCCTTTGGCCGGCACAGCCGGAGCCCCTTGGCAATGCGAGCACGAGCACGCTTCCCAAGCTTGGGGTGGGCAATGTAGGCAAGTCGATCAAGCTTGCGGCTGACACCCTTTGGGATCTTGGGCTTAACCTCCTTGGGCTTTACGAGGGCCTTGACAGCCTCGGCACGTGCACTCATGGCCTTGGCATTGTTGGCCTGCATCTTCTTTAGGCCCTTCTTGTTGTGCTTCTTGGCAAAGCGCATGTTCCTCAGGAACTTGGGGTCCACCCCCTTAAGAGATTCGTATCTTTGTGATCGGGGTTTCTTGATACCATTTCTGTGCCATTTTCGGGACTGGTTGTGTGTGGTGTGGTTCTTGGACTTGGCCATGTCTGCACCTTTAGCCGCTGCTCCCGAAGCTCCTAGAACCGGAAGAGAGCCACATTTTCTTTATCTGTTTGTCTGTGCATGGATGCTTAGGTTGCTTCCAAATCTTGGCTATTGTGAATAGTGCTGCAGTAAGCGTGGGAGTGCAGGTATCTCTTTGATATACTGATTTCCTTTCTTTTTAGCATATACTTAGCGGTGAGATTGTTGGATCACCATAGTGGCTGTACTAATGTACACCAGCAGTGTATGAGGGTTCCCCTTTCTCCACATTCTCACCAGCATTTACTATTGCCTGTCTTTTGGATAAAAGCCATTTTAACTGGAGTGAGAGGATATCTCATTGTAGTTTTGATTTGCATTTCTCTGATGACCAATGATGTGGAGCCCCTTTTCGTATACTGTTTGCCATTTGTTTGTCTTCTTTTGAGAAATGTCTATTCAGTTTTTAGGCCCATTTTTTAATGTGATTAATAGATTTTTTTCCTGTCCAGTTGTTTCAGCTCCTTACATATTCCGGTTATTTTATCCGTTGTCAGATGGAGGAGTGTGGATTTGAGAGTCAGACACAGACGGAAAGGGTTCCCTGAGGAAGTGATGTTAGGTTGAAGAATTAAGGATGATAGACGTGGAGTAAGTAGATTAGGAAGGAAGAGGGTTCTCCATTCAAAGATCCCATGGCAGGAGGGAGAAGGTGCGTGTGATGATTACTTGTATAGTCCTGATGAGGGAGGACAATGGCAATGAGAATAAATAGCCATGGAGAAGTGAGAGAGAAATTTTGAAGAAAGTACCAGCTGACTGAGTATGGGGGACCTAGGAGAGGTGAAGAATCAGATGTTTCTGTGAAGTGTCAGGTCAGGATAACGAGGATGGTGCTACCATGAACTGGGGTCAAGAAGTCAGAAAGAGGGTGATTTGGTGAGAGAGAAATTGTGTTCAGGCTGAGAGATGTTGAATCTCAGGCAGTTGTGATATAAAATAGCAGAAATCTGGGTAGATAGTTGGCTTATCTGACCAAGTAAGGGGTGGAGCTATGGCTTTTGGAGTAACTGTTGTAAAACTGAGGGTGGAAGCCATGAGAAGTTAGGTTTGCAAGGAAGAGAAAGCAGGATATTCAGAAAGGACTGGACTTTAGCACATGCCCATGTTTAAGGGGAAAGAGGAGGAAGGGAAGGCAAAGAAGGGGATAACGAGAATGGTCTGGGGCAGAAGAAATAGGGCAGAGTTCATCTGGAAAGTCTGAGAATGAAGACATTTCAGGAGGGGGAGGTCCACAGTGCCATGTATGGCAGCCAGGGCAGGAAGAGCTAGTCCTGAAAGAAGGCCTGTGAGGCTTGATGGCTTGGTGAAGGGTTTTTCCCAAGGTTCTACAGACAGAAAGGCAAAAAGAGTAAGGGTGGAGAGGGTGGTGAGGATATGGAAGGAGGTGATGGAAGTGACTGGATGACTTTGGCAGTGGGAGGAGGAAGCAAGTGATGAGGTGAAAGAGGAGATGGCAAGGTCATGGGAGACTGGTTAAGATTTTGACGCACAACTCTCATGGGAAGATTAAGACGATGGAGCTGGAAACTGCTGGAGAAGGAGCGAGGCTTTGTTGAGGTCAATTTCTTTAGGACTTTGGCATCTTCTTTTGGTTAAAGAGCTCCCTGTTTATTTTTAAGATGGTGACCCCAAAGGGTCATGGTTAGGAAAACTTCATCAGCTGGAGGGAAGTGCACTCAGAAGGGGTTGATTTGTGCTTGCTTTTTCTTTTCTTTTCTTTTCTTTCCCCTCTCTCTCCTCCCCCCTTCCCTTTCCCCACCTTCTCCTTCCCCCCTTCCCCTCCCCTCCCCTCCCCTCTCCTTCCCTTGCTTTCAACAGTCTGTCTCTGTTGCCCGGGCTAGAGTGCAGTGGTGTGAACACAACTCACTGCAGCCTCACCTCCTAGGCCCAAGTGAACCTCCTGCCTCAGCCTACCACCTACCTGGGACCACAGGCATGCGTCACCAAGCCTGGCTAACTTTTTGATTTTTTATAAAGACAGGGTCTCACTTTGTTGCCCAGGCTGGTCTCAAACTCCTGAGCTCAAGCGATCCTTCTGCCTTGGCCTCCCAAGGTGTTGGGATTACAGGTGTGAGCCACTGTTCTCGGACTGATTTGTTTTTTAAACCCATGCCTGGCCAAGCAATTAGTGCAAGATTGTGTCTGGAAACAACTAGTCCATATAGAATTTTGCCTCAAGATTCCCTTGTACTGAAGAAAACAAGAACTTTAAAAAGCCCTCCAAAGAACTCTCATATGCTCCCATCAGAGTATTTACGACATTCTGTTGAAATGACATGTTTACATACCGTTCTCTCTTAGCAAGGCCTCATGTTCTCCAGGGCAGGGACTGCACCTTATTGTTCTTAGATTGCCAGAACCCAGCACCAGACCTGGTGTGCCAGGGCCTCTCAGAGGTCAAGAGAGGTCACGGCCTCTTCCATTTTCGAGGACTCCAACATTGATTGAAAATGGACCCAAGGACAAAACAAGGTTATAAAAATCACAATATAATTCAAACGATAACTGGAATAAGTTAACAGTCTTACTTCACTTACATAAAAATGAAACATATTTATGCTATTCATAATTACAGGATTATGGAAAAAACCTTATCTGCAGTGAATAGTCTTCTTTCACTTCTGCTGATCTGTGTGGCTGTGCAAAATCACACCAGGAGATGATGTTGGCACATATATCTGAGGCTGGTAGGGCTATGACATGGAGGCCAGCACCCCTCTCGCTGCAGCAGCCTTTCCAATCATGCCTCCCAACCCTGCCTGGCTCCCAGCTGGGCAGGGTGGCATACAAAGGGTGCTCAATATGTGCTGCTTCCTAGACTTGAACCACACTATTCATGGATATCTCCTCGGATGTCTCCTTCACCTTTTTTAGGTCTTTGCTCGAATGTTCCCTCTTTGGAATGTCCTTCTCTGACTCTTCTATTTTATTTTATTTATTTATTTTTTTGAGACAGAGTCTTGCTCTGTCACCCAGGCTGGAGTGTAGTGGCATGATCTCAGCTCACTGCTACCTCCATCTCCCAGGTTCAGGTGATTTTCCTGCCTCAGCCTCCATAGCACCTGCCACCACACCTGGCTAATCTTTTTTTTTTTTTTTTTTGGTATTTTTTTAGTAGAGACAGGGTTTCACCATGTTGGCCAGGCTGGTCTCGAGCTCCTGACCTCAGGTGATCTGCTCGCTTTGGCCTCCCAAGGTGCTGGGATTACAGGACTCTTCTATTTTAAATTGCAGTGCTTCCCATTCCCCTGTACTCTCTAACTCCATTCCCAGCTTTATTTTTCTCCACTGTACTTATGGCTACCCACATTTGCCATGCTTTGTTCATTTAATTGTTTCTTGTTTGTTGTTCCCTTCTAGAATGTGAACTCCCTGAAGACATGGAGTTTTGATCCTAGAATGAGGGCACTTGACTTGTAGTTTCCTAGGGCTGCTGTAACCAAGTATCACACCTTAAACAACAGAAGTGTGTTGTCTCCCAGTTCCGGTGGCTAGAAGTCTGAAGTCAAGGGGTTGACAGGCTTGGCTCCTTCTCAGGACTGAGAAGGAGAATCTGTCCTAAGCTTCTCTCCTAACTCCGAGTAGCCTCAGACATACCTTGGCTTATATTTGTCATTCTTCCTGTGTCTTTACATCATCTCCCCTCTGCATGACTCTGTCCAGATTTTCCCTGTTTTATAAGGAGGTCAGTCATATTGGATTAGGGCCCACACTAATGACTTCATATTAACTTGGTCATCTGCAAAGACCCTATTTCCAAATAAAGCCACATTCACAGGTCTTGGGCGTTAGGATCTCAATACGTTTTTGGGGGACACAATCTGTAATAGTACTCAATAAATATTTGTTCAATAAACAATAAGGTCACTTCCTTAGGAAGAAAATAGACCATTTGAAGGTAGATATCATCTTGATATACCATTGATGAACATGGGACAGGCATCTGCAGAAGACAGAGAAGGGACCAATGGAGAGAGGTGGCTCCCTGGAGCTGGCGTGGCTGAGACTGCAGAGGGGAATCAAGGTAGGGACTCTCTGCAGCCAGGTGGCAGTGCAGGTGCACTCATTCAGAAAAGCAGAGACCAGGGCAGGGCTCAGAGGAACCTGGAGGGGCCAGGGCAGCGACAGAGTGCCCTGCAAGGAGGTCCAAAGCCAGAGACAAAGGCTGGGGAGCCACATGCAGACAGAGATCAAGAAAGCAGGTTCTAGGAGAGTCTGGAACCTCCACCAGCCTTGGTGGAGCAGAGAGGGCCCACTTTTCTCTTGGGCTAGAAAGATGAGCAGCTTGGTTTAATGTCCCACCTGGGTCACAGGTAAGAATGAGAACTGAGAGCCCTGTGTGTGATCTTGGGCTACATGGTGGTAGAATTCTGGGCCATGTGACCAACTGCTTCTAGGTGTTAGCATGTTACTTTCTCTTCCCTTGTCCTCTTTTTTCTTTTGATTGAAGTTACTTTAGAGCATTCCAACTTTTTCTTGGTTGAGAAATTCCTTTTCTTTCCTTCCTTCCTTCTTTCTTTTCTTTTCTTTTCTTTTTTTCTGAGACAGAGTCTTATTTTCTCAGAGTCACCCAGGCTGGAGTGCAATGGCACGATCTCAGCTCACTGCAATCTCCAACTCCTGAGTTCAAGCAATTCTCCTGCCTCAGCGTCCGAGTAGCTGGGATCACAGGCATCAGCCACCACACCCAGCTAATTTTTGTATTTTTAGTAGAGATGGGGTTTCACCGTGTTGGCCAGGCTGGTCTCAAACTCCTGAACTCAGGTGGTCTGCCTGCCTCGGCCTCCCACAGTGATGGGATTAGAGGCATGAGAAATTCCTTTTCTAAGGAGAAAGGGAATTGCTGATGGTGGTGCCAGCTGGGGAAGAGAGGGTGAAGGCTTCACGTGGCAAGGCAGCAGCCAGCCCAGCATGAGAGGCAAAGGAACTGGGAGCAGATATTCATAAACTCAGGAGGGGGCAGACCTGCTGGCCTGACCACCAAGCCTTTCCTAGTTGAGTCTTTAATTCACGGAATATACAGCCAGAAAAAAATAGCTCATCCTTGGCCTCCTGCTGATGTAATGTCACTGGATCAACAAAGTGGTTACACACAGGCAGTCACACAGGCACAGACTCAGAGCGTGCAGGGCAATGGAACTTTAATTCAGTATATGGAGCAAATAGAGATCACCTCCTGGCAGTGTCTAGACCCTGGGGATACAGAGGTAAGCCTGCAACTCAGGAGAGGAGCCAGGCATGTCAACTAAAGTTTGGTGTAATGGGGCAAGTGTCGAATGAGATAGTGAGGTTGCCTGTATTCATTTTCCAGGATTGCTCTAACAAAAAACCAAAGTATGAGTGGCTTTGAACAGCAGAATTGATAGATTGTTCTGGAAGCCAGTCAAAAAGGTGTCAGCAGGGCCATACTCTCTCTGAGGGGCCTCAGGGAGAATCTTTCCTTGCTCTTCTTAGTCTCTGTGTTTTCCGGCATCCGTGGTGTTCACTGGCTTGTGGCTGTATCACTCCAGTCACATGGCCATCTTCTGTGTGTTTTCACATGGTCTTCCCTCAGTGTGTATCTGTCCCTGTATCCATGTATCCCCATTTTATAAAGATGCTGGTCCTATTGGACTAAGACCCACCCTAATTACATCATTTTAACTTGATTACCTCTGCAAAGACCCTGTTTCCTTCCTTCCTTCCCTCCCTCCCTCCTTTCTTTCTTTCTCTCTCTCTTTCCCTCCCTCCCTCCCTTCCTTCCTTCCTTTTCTTTCTTTTCTTTTCTCTTTCTTTCTTTTCTTTCTCTCTTTCTCTCTCTCTTTCCTTCCTTCCTTCCTTCCTTCCTTCCTTCCTTCCTTCCTTTCTTTCTTTCTTTCTTTCTTTCTTTCTTTCTTTCTTTCTTTCTTTCTTTCTTTTCTTTCTTTCTTTTCTTTCTTTCCTTCCTTTTCTTTTCCTGTTTTCCTTCCTTCCTTCCTTTCTTTTCTTTTC
>NW_016812009.1:799247-836421 GCF_001698545.2 Rhinopithecus bieti
CCTTCCTCCCTCCCTCCCTCCCCTATCTCTCTCTATTTCTTTCTTTTGTTTTCTTTCTTTTTTCTTTTCTTTTCTTTCTTTCTTTTGAGATGGAGTCTTACTCTGCCACCCAGGCTGGAATGCAGTGGCACAATTTTGGCTCACTGCAACCTCTGCCTCCCGGGTTCAAGCAATTCTCCTGCCTCAGCCTCCTGAGTAGCTGGGATTACAGGTGCCTGCCACCATGCCCGACTAATTTTTGTATTTTTAGTAGAGACGGGGTTTCACCATGTTGGCCAGGCTGGTCTCAAACTCCTGACCTCAGGTAATCTGCCCACCTCGGGCTCCCAAAGTGTTGGGATTACCGGCGTAAGCCACTGTGCCTGGCTCACTTTTTTTTTTTTTTTTTAAGTTTATAACTTTATTTGATGTATTTGATGATCGGCAGTTAGTTCTCATCCACATTGACTGTAGATTTCTGAAAGTGGTAACAGGTACATAGGTAACCAAAGTGTAGAGCTTATTTGGTGAATCTTTATCCCATTATGTTTTCTGGACAGCCACACACAGATACGGTATGGCATATTCCTTATTCCTTTGGCTCAGGCAGCTTTGTTGAGACGGGTATCAATGTGCACACCTGGAATTGCCATCTCCTTCCTGGCAAATTTCTGGATCTCTTTGAGTGCCTGAGGGGCACGTCTCTTGAAGCTGACTCCGTGGATGCATTTGTGAATGTCGATGGTGCATTCTTGGGTCACCACCTCGCTGATGGCAAAACGGCCCTTTTTCTTCTTGTCACCCTTCTTTGCAGAGCCATTCTGCTGCGCCCAAGTTGGAAAGGAACAGCACCGATCTTATTTTCAAATAGGGTCACATTCTGAGTATTGGGGATTAGGATTTCAGCATGTCTTTTTGGGGGGACCCAAGTCAACCCATAACATTGCCCAGTGAGGAAGTGACTCCTCAAGGTGTTTGTGTGTAATGGGCAGAGTGTTGGGGAAGGCTTACCAGGATAATGAAGTGGAAGAAAAGGCACTCCAGGCAGACAGAACAGCACAGACAAGAAGACATGAAGATGAAGATTCAGGACAAGGAGAAACTGACACCTCTTGGGATCTTACTGTGTTGCTGGCACCATGTCAGATACCACATAAAAACTGCCATCAAACTCTCCCCACATTGCCATTACTCCCCCACTTCACAGGTGAAAACTGATATGTGGAGATAGGAAGTGACTGGCCAAAGGTCAGCTCACAGTGTGGCACCATAGTGGAGACAAGAAGCCGTGCCAAGCACCCTATGTCCAGTGCCTTCTCTAAAAATATGGCATAAAGCTGAAGAGACTCGGGTCTCTTCTCAGCTCAAGAGTGTTAGGAGTAGGGTTTTCTCTTAGGGGTCCCAGATATCATTCCATGTAGATGGGTGCCTACTCCGCTATGGAATGCTCCTGGTCAGGCATTGGAGAAAGGCCTTAGGCTGACCTCTGAGTCCCCTGCGACACCTGCTGACCTGCTGGAGGTTTACGAATCCAAGCAACAGCCACAGTGACCAGGCTGAGTGATTATACCACATAGGAGAACTTGGCTTACTCTGTGTCTTTGGGCATGGTCAGCTCTGCTCCTAATGAGAACAGTAGCTGTCAATTTCCTGAATGTCCATGGCCTTAAGGAAAACATGAAGCAGCCAGGTGGTTCTGACTCCCCTGCTTCTGTGCCTTTGCCCAGGTGTTCATCCCCATCTGCTGCCTTCAAGCCCTAATAAACACTTGGTGAAATGGACAATCTAAGCTCCCCCAAGATGCAGGGGGAAAAGCTCTGCCTTTGGAGGTGGAATACTGTATTTGAACTTGGGGCTTCCCATTTACTGTTTGATCTTGGCTGCGTCTGTTTCGACTCTCAGTTTCCTCATCTAGACATTGGCCTAATAATACCTAACTCACAGGCTTGCAGTGGGTATTGAATAATAGCACAGATGCATTTTGTTAACATTAAAGTGCTGTGTGTATGCAAGTTACTAATCATAGTTGATACATTTAGAACTCTTCATAGAGCTAAATCAGACAATCTCTCCCTGTAATTCTTTCTCTCCCATATAGAATCCCCTAAAATAAGGGTCTACAAACTGGCTCACGGGCCAAAGCCATCTTCCTGCTCATTTCTGTACAGCCTATGCACGAAGAAACAGTTTTACATTTCAGTAAAATGTTTAGTAAAATACTTTTACACTAAATGGTTGAAAAACATCAAAAGAATAATATTTTGTGACATGAGAATTATATAAAATTCAAATTCCTGTGTCCATAAATAAAGCTTCTTCAGAATGTAGCCATGCTCATTTATTTATGCCTACGGCTGCTTGCAGATGACAACAGCAGAGCTGAGTAGCTGCAACAGAGACCAGACAGCCTGCAAAGGACAAAATATTTACCATCTGGTCTTTTACATAAAATGGTGCCTGACTCCTGATCTAGAATAACAAAACCAGGTGAATAAGAATGCTGAGTTAAGCCTGGATCTTTAAGCATTAAAACTGGCCATGTCCACAGTCCTCAAATCTTTGGGTCTTTGGGGAGTTCATACAGACCTGTCTTCCAGGAGTGTTAGAGCATTGGCCTGAGTTGTTCATGGCTTAGGCAAGGTTGACAGAGCCCCCAGCAGAGTGCTTGTGCTGGCAGCCTGTGGCCTCTCTCACTACTGAGGGACCAAGGAAGGCCTGTCCCCTTAGCAGAGCTGCAGCTGTCTTGAGTCCAGAGCCACACAAATCCCACCCTCCCTGCAGCCGTTTAGCCATTGAAGTTGCCTGTGTGTCAACTGGCAGAGTGCTTTGCCTAGTGACAGGTCTCCCATTTAGATGTAATCACCTTTTTATATCCACGGAGCTTTTTTGAATACCTCTCTCCACTCAATGCTTTCCCTGATGATTGAAAAGAGCTCAACCATCAAATGGCATTATCTCCTCTGAATGGCCTCAGTTTATCACCTGGACAAGCCCAGAAACTTCAACCCTGAGCTTCTTTTTGTTGTAGCAACAGGTGCTCAGGAAGGGGTGGGGTGGGCAAGGGGAGGATGTGTCTAAGAGGAGGAAGGCTGGGAAATACTCTTTGGGGAGATCTTTAGAAACTGAATCAGCTTTGCTGCTCTGGGACAGGCTGCAACAGAATTTGTGCAGGACTCAAGGGTAGCAGGTGATGCAATGATCTTTCAAGCTTCTGAAAAAAATGTGCTATGACTGACCTAAGTGTTCCTTAAAAAGAAAGAGGGTACCAAAGAGTTTCCCTAAAAAGTCCTAAGGGAAAAAAATTTCAAGAGTTACTTTTCCATAATTTTAGTTGTGTATAAAATATTCTCATGGCTTGAGCCAGTTAAGTGACTACATTTTCTACTTAGTCCTCTCTGACAAGGGTCTAAGACGGTTCCATCATTCCCAAGTGCCAATTTTTTATAGATGCATTAAAATGTTTAGTCAGCCAGGTGCAGTGGGTTGCACTTGTAATTCCAGCATTTTGGGGGTCTGAGGCGGGAGGATCACTTGAGCCCAGATGATTAAGACCAGCCTGGGCAACACAGGGAGGGTCCCAGCTCTACAAAAAAAAAAAAAAAAAAAAAGAAAAGAAAAAAGAGAGAAAATTAGCCAGGTATGGTGGCATGCATCTGTATTCCCAGCTACTTGGGAGGTTGAGGTGGGAGGATCCCTTGGGCCTAGGAGTTCAAGGATATAGTGAGCTATGATTACACTATTGCACTCTAGCCTGGGTGACAGAGTAAGATTCTGTCTCAAAAAAAAAAAAAAAGTTTAATCCAACTATAAAGGTTGGTACTGGGGAGTCTGGAACTAAAATTCAGAGGAAGCAGTATTATAGGGTGGGAGTTGGGAACTTTATCTGGAAAGAGCTAGATAGTAAATCTTACAGGCTTTACCAGCCATGTGGTCTTGGCTGCAACTATTCAACTCTGCTGTGGTAGCACAGAAGCAGCTAGAGATACTATGTAAATGAATGACCCCTACTGTGATCCAAGAAAACGTTATTTACAAAAACAGGTGGTGGGCTGGATTTGGCCCGCGGGCCATGTTTTGCCAACACCTGGTATGTAGAGCTTTAGCCTGCTTAGTACTCTCTGCTTTTCCCTACCAGATGCTAAAGCACAGAGAATGTGCCAGTTTATGGCAAGAAGTTCCCTAATGGCCCTAAGCTGAAGTTATGAGTAAGTGAAACCGAGCAGAAGAGGGACAGGATCTTCAGTGTGAAGGTGATATGGTGGTTGGCAGTAGAAAGAAGATTGCAGACCAGGCATGGGGTATCCTTAACAGCAGAGCATCTGAATATGGATGCTAAGGTGGCGCAGGAGGTAGGAGCAAGACATCTGCTTCTTTGTGCTGCCTAGGGCTCTAAGCAACCTCAGGCTCCACCTCTACTATGATTCCTGCTCTTTTTAGTCATCCCTGGAATCTTCTGGGATTTATGTCTCCTTTATGCCATCTACATTCTTGTAAACTCCCAATCTTGGCTCTCTTGCAAAACCCATTAGAGTTCACCTTTAGTAATCCTGCCTCAACAGTACCTTTCCTTGGCATTCAGAATAAATTAACCCTCCTCTATGCTTTCCTAGTGCGGCTATACACCTCTACCAGGTATAAATTGCATAATATCGCACGTTATATTTATGGCTTCCTCATTGCTAGATTGCAAACTTTTTGTGTGTATGTTTTCCTCATTTTTACATTTTCAGCGGCTAGCTGGGGAAAAATGCCAAGAAAGAAAGAGAGACAAAGAAGAGAAAGAAAAAAAAAAAAAAAAAAAGAAAGAAAAAGAAAAGAAAAAAATAGATGCAAGGTTGAGTTAATTCAAAATTATCCAATCTAGTGCTATTTTGAGTGGCTTTTTAATTGCTTTATTTATCATGTCTTCGCTCCCAGTGACTTATACTGTTTTTGAGAGAGAAAGGCAGAGTTGTAGTAGCCAGGATTATACTAGTCACAAATGGCAGAATTTCCATATCCAGCCTAGGTTAGAAGGGGGATTTGTTGGTTCCTGTAATTGAACCAAGGGAGGGCAGAGTGCAGCTGGCCTCAGGGTCAACAGGAAACAGGGAAAAGACAAACGGAGAGGACTCACTGTCCCCCATCTTGGTTTCTTCCCATGTACTAGTCTTGTTCACTCTGACTCTCTTTTGGAACCAAGGGTGCCAGCAATGGCCAGGTTTCACGGCCTGCCATTTTTACCCTGAGGAGGAGCTGCCTTTCTCCCCCACCCCTGAGGTCTAACTTAAAAATTCTTAGGGAAACATTGGCTTTCCGTGGGTCCTGTGCCCTACCTGAGATCAGGGAGGCCTGTTTTCACAACTGGAAGCTTCTAGTAGAATACAGCTGGCATGGGGTGGAAGGAAGACATCCCAGAGGAAGGGGGATGCATTTCTTAGAAGCAGAACATGTGACAGGCAGACAGAGTAAGAGACATGCATTCAGTGTCTTCCTTTCTTGAATAGCACTTTCTCAGTGGTTGGCCCTAAGCTGGGCAGAAACACACATGAACGATGAGAGCCATTTTCCTTTTAAAGTGCTGCCTCTCATCCCTCATGCAAATTTATCTCCAGTTTGGGGGCTGCCAATAATTTTTTCCAGGGTAGATATATCCTCTTACCCTGATGGATTAAGAACCCATCTTGTTGGCCGGGCATGGTGGCTCACACCTGCAATCCCAGTTGTTTGGGAGGCTCAGGTGGGCAGATCATGAGGTCAAGAGATGGAGAACATCCTGGCCAACATGGTGAAACCCTGTCTCTATTAAAAATACAAAAATTAGCTGGGCATGGTGGCGTCCACCTGTAGTCTCAGCTACTTGGGAGGCTGAGGCAGGAGAATTGCTTGAACCCGGGAGGTGGAGGTTGCAGTGAGCTGAGATCGTGCCACTGCACTCCGGCCTGGGTGACAGAGGGAGACTGTCTCAAAAAAAAAAAAAAAAAAAAAAAAAAAAAACCTTTTAACAGACTTTATAGGCTAGAAATCCCACCCTCAATGTTGATCTTCCTTTCTGCAGCCTGTAGGCACTGAAAAAAAGAGGCCAAGCCATCTACTATCCATTCCACACTCATTTGTCCAGCATTTATACAAAATTAATAAACTATTTTTTGGAGAAATTTTAGATTCACAGCAAAATTGAGTGGAAAGTACAGAGATCCCGTCCAGCACATATTTTTCATGAACTATTGTGCAACCAGCTTTTATTGACATTATTTTTTTTCTTTTACTCAAAACTCTGTGAAGTAGGGATGCATTTTTATCTGCACATTTCAAATAGGGAAACTGAGGCCTAGAAAGGTAAAGGGGCTTGCCCAAGACCTCACAGCTTTTGAGGAACCAATCTAGGGGTGTTACTGTGCATTTTTCTGGGCACTTTCAAAGAGCAGAAGTTTCCAAAGCAGGAAGGGCTGGCTCTTCAATGGTAGAATTCTCCTTTCATAGTAGATGTTGAGAGAAGTAGTGTAACTATTGATAAGTTTTGAAAACCCTGAACTCAGCAAACAGACCACATTCCGTCTGCCCATGTTCATCCAAGTCATCAACTTTGGTTCCCCATTGTGCCCCTGTAAGGGAGTCTAGCAACTTCTAATAAGGGATGGGCATCTTCTGTGTGACTCCCTTCCCACCACTGATGCTGACATACTGGCCCCTGAATACCCATTTCATTAGTACCAAATGGAAAAGCCCCTGGAGTGGAGGGTGCCTAGGATGAGGGGGAGGGTAGTTGATGGGGCTCTCCAGATAGCCCTGGTTTGTATCTACCAAGACTACTTCTCATGCTGGAAGGAGTCTCCTGACTCAACCCATGAGGTCTGTGGGGCTACAATTCCAGTTTCTTCTTTCTTTGGCTTCAGTACTTTCCAGCTCCAGTCTCTTGAGGTTAGGGTGTATGTGACAGGGAGAGGAGACTGGGGGCAAGGGGTGGGGAGTTGAGTGGAGTGGGTGGTTGGTAATATTTTCCAGTTCTTTCTAAAGTGTCTGCCTTCCCTTAATGGATACGGAAGTGAGCCAGCCAGCTGACTGCCCTGACTGCAAGATTGGTTACTGCTTACATCATCTGAGCAGCCAGACTGGGGACAGGGGTGTGGGGGAGGTGGAGGAGAAGCTGAGCAGGGATTAATCCAGCCCTGAATGAATTAATAGACAAAGGCATTGGAGATCAGGTAACCTTTTTCCCAAGCTCATGCCTTGGGGACGTGGAGAAGAGCCAGACCGTTCCATTAGTGCATGCATGGCGTGCTTTGTGGGTGCTCCACCCTTTATCAACATTTCAGTTCCATTGCACCCTATGCCTCTCCAGTCTGTGAGCTTTGGTTGAGAATCAGGAATGTCCCAAGAATATATTAGTGGAGGAATGATATAGAGACATCTAGGATTAACAACCCTCTTGGCATTCCCTTATAGAGGGGGCCAGCAACCTGCATCAGTTAGCTTTTGCATGATGAACTACCCCTGGAGTTAGCGATGTGTGACAACGTTCCTTCATCACTGCTGCGGAGTCTCCAAACCAGCAGGGCAGTCCTGCTGAATCCGATTGGCCTCTGTGGCTCTTGGCTGCACTCGCTTCAGTGTTTGTAGCCTGGCTGATGGGCCAGGCTGGTCAGTGATAGCCTGGATGACTGGAGTCTTTCTCTGCATACTCTCTCATTCTCTCCCAGGCAGACTTGGGCTTGTTCAGGTGGCAGAGGCAGGGTTCCGGGGAGGCAAGGGGCAGCTTGCAAAGCCTCTAGAAGACAGGCCTAGAATACATGTAACATGTTCTTTTGGCCCCAGCAAGTTACAAGGCCAAATCCAGCAGTGGGGAAGAGCTCCAGCTCTTGATGGGAGTAGGGGAAAAGAATTGCGAACATTTCTGCAATCTGCTTTAGACACATGCACCCTCACTATGCACAGAAGACTGATAGTCCTCTTTGATTTCTTTTATCACACATGCCTATGGCAGGATGGAGGAAGAGTAGTTATGTCTGACAGGGGTGAGTGGGATGGGACAGAATTAGAAGAAAACTTCACAGAGCAGGCAGCCTTAAAGGACAAATAGTATTTCAACAGGAGCAGAAACACACACCTCTTTCTCTTCCTTTTCTATTATTTTCCTCTTGCCAAAAACCCACATTGGGCCCAGCTACCACTTAATCTAGAGATTGCATCAGTGACGCTGTGGTGGCTCCCATTCAAGTATAAACCAGGTCAGGCCCTGCTTAGCCTCTGAGATTGGGTGCATTCAGGGTGATATGGCTGTAGACAGTGACCCTATGCTGTAGAATCTGCTTTCTGCATCTGGAGGCAAGATGAGCTCTAGCCAGAGCTTCCAGGGGTTAGGAAAAGGGAGGTTCCCTGACTCACATTTTTGCCGAATTATAATGCTTCTTTCCTATCTCTCATATCTTCTTGAACTCCTCCCCTACTGCTCTTTTTCTGTGATTTCTAATGGGTATAGATCTATGGATGGCAACAAGGAAAAAGAAAGGTAAAAATTGTTGTCATTCCATTGTCAATGGAAAAAAAAATCAATTTATTTCTCTTATTCTGTGGCGGGGTCATGCAGATACCCCACACATTAGTATGTGAATTCCTTGTTAAATGCTTAGCAAAGTTTTAGGGACAGAGTATGTGGATCAATAGAAAGCATGAGGGCAACAGAAGTGATGGTAATTGTTGTAATTATTGTATTTAATGAGTCATTGGAAATGGAAACATTATTTTAGCAGACTTGTACTGCCTTAGCAGAACTTGCTGAATTGCTAACATACTTTACTAGTAAGATCATTAAAAAAAAATTCAAATTTTAAAATTGTTTTTTCTATGATCCAGCACTTTCACTATTAGGTATTTATCCAAAGGAAATGAATACATCAAAGGAATACCTACATCCCAAGGTTTATTGCAGCACTATTCAAAATAGCCAAGATATGAAATCAACCTGTGTCCATCAACAAATGAATGGATAAAGAAAATGTGAGACATGGCTGGACGCAGTGGCTCACGCCTGTAATCCCAGCACTTTGGGAGGCCGAGGCAGGTGGATCATGAGGTCAGGAGGTCAAGACCATCCTGGCTAACATGGTGAAACCCCGTCTCTACAAAAAATACAAAAAAAAAAAAAAAAAAAAGAAAAAAAATAGGTGCGGTAGTGGGCGCCTGCAGTCCCAGCTACTTGGGAGGCTGACACAGGAGAATGGTGTGAACCTGAGAGGCGGAGCTTGCAGTGAGCTGAGATCACACCACTGTACTCCAGCCTGGGTGACAGTGCAAGACTCCATCTCAAAAAAAAAAAAAAAAAAGAAAAGAAAATGTGAGATGTGTATATATATATGTATGTGTATGATATTTATATATAAAGTTGGTGCAAAAGTAATTGCAATTTTTTGCCAAAGTAATGTAACACACACACACACGTAGAATACTATTCAGCCATAAAAATGAAATTTCCTCATTTGCAGCAAAATGGCTGGATTTGGAGGTCATTATGTTAACTGAAATAAGCTAGATACAGGAAGACAAATATTACATGTTCTCACATGTATGTGGGAACTAAAAGGTGGATCTCATGGAGGCAGGGAGTAGAATACTAGTTACCAGAGTTTGGGAAGTGTGGGGAGTTGCGGGAGGAGAGGGTGGTTAATGGGTACAAACATACAGCTAGGAGAATATGTTGTAGTTCTCGATAGCACAGTAGAGTGATCACAGTGATAATATGTTGTATAATTCAAAATAGCTAGATGAGAAGCTCTGAAATGTTTCCAACATCAAAGAAATGTAAATGTTTGAGGTAATGAATGTCCTATGTACCCTGATTTGATCATTACACATTATTATGCATGTATCAACATATCACATGTGCTCCACGCATATGTAGGTTGTTACGTATCAATAAAAAAAATTTAGGGCCAGGCATGGTGGCTCACGCCTGTAATCCCAGCATTTTGGAAGGCCGAGGTGGGTGGATAACCTGAGGTCAGGAGTTCAAGACCAGCCTGGCCAACATGGCGAAACCCCGTCTCTACTAAAAATTTAAAAAATTAACTGGGCATGGTGGTGCATGCCTGTAATCCCAGCTACTTGGGAGGCTTAGGCAGGAGAATCAGTTGAACCCGGGAGGCAGAGGTTGCAGTGAGCCAAGATCGTGCCATTGCACCCCAGCCTGGGTAACAAGAGTGAAACTTGATCTCAAAAAAAAAAGAAAAAGAAAAAATTAAGCAACTTTCTGTTTTAGCACATGCATGAGGAACTCTCTTCCCTAGGGGAAAAAAAGTCCCAGGAGGAAACCTAGTGTGCATCTGGGGTTGGTCCTCCTCCCTGTGAAATCTACCCTTGGAGAAATCCTCTGTCCACATCTCCACCTGTGGGAGGATGCCCTAACCTTGCCCTCACCCTAGCAGCTGTTGGAGAAGATGAGGAAAGGTGGAGAGTGCAGACTGTTTTCTTATGCTCCCCAGTCTCTGTGGCCAGGAGTACTCTCCTTTTGCAAAGAAAGGGGTGGTGCCCCATTAAACCTGGTTTGTCTTTTCTCTGTCTCTGCCCTGTCTTTGAAGGTCCTGGGCGCCTTGTGTATTTCTTGCATGCCAATCATGGAGTAGGCTGGGGCCTGGGGTTTTGGGTAGGGATTCTGTTTTGTTCATTCCCAGTCTGGAAGATGTGGCCAAGAGTGGAGGTTCTAGATGGGAGCTGAGGTGGTGCTAGCCACCTCTACCCTTCTGTAATCCTCAGACCTGCTTCCCCTCTGTCCTTCCTGACAGAACCAGTGTCTAAATCTGAATTTGTTTGGTTGCAGAGAACAGAAACATAATTCCAATTAGTGTAGACAAATGAGACATTTCTTCCAGAGATACGAAGGGCACTGAGATGCCTCACAGAAATAGGGGAAGAGCTGCAGCAATTACTGTTTGCTCATCTCTGCTTATCTGTGCTTCTCTGACTGCTAGTTAATTTTGAGTACTTCCCAGAGGCTTTCGTCTCCTAGGAGGCATATAACCACCAGCTGTCCCTGCTTAGCAACTTCTGCAGAAAGAGAGTGACTTTTCCCCTTACAGTAGTCTTTGCTGCAACTCAGGGAAAGATTCTCAGTTTCCCTACTTGGGCTACGTGTCACTGCTCCCTAAATACAGACTACTAGGCTTTGTTCATCCTTAGTCCTATGCCTACTCCTCCAAGTAGCAGACGAAAGAGGATGGGAATGTTTGCCGAACAGACAACACCCAAAAAGTACTCTAGCAGACATAAGACCTAAGCAGGCATGTACCCCCTTTTTTCTATTATCACCAGAACCCATCAGCATAGTTGGTGTCTACTCTTCCTTCGTATGACTGATGGGTATAAGCCAATCATTGCTGTTCCTCTTCTCATTGATAGTGATTGGTTTAGGTACAAGCATGTGATGTGATCCTGGCCAATATAATGTAAGGAGACACCAACTAGAAGAGTTCTCAGTCCTTAAGAAGCTTGATCTCTTTTGCTGGCCACTATCCAGTCTGTAAGGGATGCCTGGAACTGCTGGACCCAGCCTGCAGCTGTAAGGACCTGGTCAAGGTCAAGGTTGACATGCTGAGAATGGCAGAGTGGAGCCATGTCCTTGAGGATCTGGTTGAGCCATTGAGTTAATCAACCCTGGAGCCACCATCTCCAGGGCATTTTTTTTTTTTTTTTTAATATGAGAGAGTAAATTTTTCATATATTTTAAGCCAGTGGTTTTCCAAGTCTGGTCCCTGGACCAGAAACGCCAATCAGCATCCCCTGGGAACGTGTTAGAAACGCAAATTCTTGAGTCTTACCCAGAACTACTGAATCAAAATCTCTGGGAGTGGGGCCCAGCTATTTGCCTTTTAACAAGCCCTTCAGGTGCATGCTAAAGTTTGAGACCCACCGTTCAAGTCATTGGAGTCAGGATTGGAGGAGGATTTGGTTCTGTTTATTTGCTGCTGAAATATTCTAAGTGGAATAGTCTTAACAGAAAGGGTCTGGTA
Source organism: Rhinopithecus bieti (assembly GCF_001698545.2). Taxonomy (NCBI): domain Eukaryota; kingdom Metazoa; phylum Chordata; class Mammalia; order Primates; family Cercopithecidae; genus Rhinopithecus; species Rhinopithecus bieti. Next base: position 811,208 of record NW_016812009.1, read on the forward strand.
ATAATCTAGCATCATTCTAATTCTACCCCTTCATTTCATACCCATAACTGAGTTTAGGGAGGAACTGCATACAGTGTTTGCTATGATGTTGCTCCTGAGGGCTGGGCCCCTTCTCTTTTGAAGTTCTTCTTCTCATTTTTATCATTATTATCAATAAATCTTTACTTTCTGCATAGAGTGCATAGGGTGAGTCCCACAGATGCTTTACCTGATGCCTTTGACCTCAAGATGCCTGTACCAGTCAGGAAACAAACTGGGTGATTAGAAGTGAGCTTAATGAAAGTAATAAAATGTTGTTCACGGGCCGGGTGCAATGGCTCACACCTGTAATCTCAGCACTTTGGGAGGCCAAGGTGGGTGGATCATGAGGTCAGAAGATTGAGACTAGCCTGGCCAACACTCTGAAACCCTGTCTCTACTAAAATACAAAACAATTAGCTGGGCCTCATGGCCATCCCTGGAACCTGCGAATGTGACCTTATTTGGAAAAGGGGTCTTTGCATATCTCATTAAGTTAAGGATCTTGAGATCAGGAGATTACTCTGGTTTATCCAAGTGGGCCCTAAATCTAATGGCAAATGTCTTTTTAGATGAAAGAGAGGGATTTTAGACAGAAGAGAAGACACAGAGAAGAGGAGGAGGCAATGTGACTACAGAGACAGAGATTTGTGTGATGAGGCCACAAGTCAAGGAATGCTGACAGCCACCAGAAGCTGGGAGAGGCAGAGAACAGATCCCGTTGATCCCAGAGCCTCCAGAGGGAGCGTGACCCTGCCAACACCTTGATTCCAGACTTCTGTCCTCCTGGAACTATGAGAGAACACATTGCTGTTGTTTTTAACCCACCAAGTTTTCAGTAATTCATTATAGCAGCCACAGGAAACTAATACAGTAGCTCCAAAGAGAGGAGCCGGGAGCTGTAAGGAGCCCAGACAACCTGGAATAATGCTGCAAGGAGAGAATGAGGGAATAAATTCCCAGCTTCCGCTTTCGTCATGCTGTCTGACTTCCAGATAGTGCCTCCCACTGGCCAAATCCAAATGAAAACTGTAGGACAAGGGACTCCCTTTGGTAGGGCCCCTAGGGGTTGGTCTCCTGAGGCTCAGCAGGATGGAGAAGGTTGGACTTGGAGGGGCAGGTGGAGCTGTCTGGCATGCACCCCATTGTTGGAAAAGCACAACTAAACTGTAAGCATTGAATAGCCATGGAAGGATGAGGTGCAGACATTTCCATGAGATATATGTGGCAGGAATTAGTGCTTTGTGTAGTTGAGAGGAAAATAAATTGTCTGAAAAAGCTGGTGGGAGAAGTAGAAATTTAAGTAATGTTTGAGTGGTGGGAGAAAGATGGTTGGATGATCCAGGGATGAGAAAGTGATTCCTCATATATATATATCTGTGCTTGGAAGAGAGCTAGTGATGATGGTGGCATAAGAGTATTAGATATGTGTGAACAGCATATGCTTATCATGATGGGGAAATCAGGTGGGAAAAGGGAGGAACTGGGGAACACTAACCTAATGAAGAGCTATGACATTTTTTTTCAAATTTCTGGCCTTGTGGCAATCAATAGTAGGGTCACTGCTGCCCCATGTAGAGCCCTAACTATCCTTTCTACTGACAGGCGAAGACAGCCCCATAAAATCTAGCCTCAACGTCTAGGAGTACCGCTTCCCAGAAAGGTAGTGATGAGTGTTGAGGTCAGTCCTATGTCCTTTGAATAAGAAGACACAGGGCTCAGAGGATAGAAGTTGGGCTGGATGAATTAGAGGGACCTGTGGTCATCATTCCAGAAGCAAGTTGCTAGGCAGGGTCTGGAGGTGTTGGACTCAAATCCATCACAGCCACTGTCCTATGTGAGCCTAGGCAACAAAGTGTTTTGTTTTTCCTGTCTCTCAGGAAAGTGGCCACAATGAGATACTTTCTATCTTGAAGAGACTTTGTTTGATTAAAAACAAATAATGGTAAATAAACCAAGGGAAATAAATAACAATCACTAATTTATTAAATTATCAAAAATCATCGAATTACAAAGCAGAGAAAAGAAAAGGCTAGGGAGGTGGAAGATACAGAAAAAATGTCAGTGTGGGCTAAGAAGAGACAAAAGCATTCACATTTATTAGAAGAGATAACCTTGCCCCCTTTCACCACTGCTCAGGAAATTTTGCTTCTCTTTGCCAGATAATCCAAGAGGGAGGATCAGCATCACCATGGAACCTCACTCTGATTTGTGAGGATTCCGCCAGAGAAATTGTTCTCAAGAGTGTGAATTATGTGGCTGCTTCTATTTTACGGTACCTCGCTATCCACTTTGTAAGGTACAAGTAACAACAACAACAGCAAGCAAACCAAATTACCAAAGCACATAAAAAATGTGTTCAGTCAGTTACAAAATGCTCCTCAGCCAGAGAAGTGGGCATGTGACTCCTGGAGAGGCCCTTCAGCCTGTGGAGTGTTCTTGTGTGTTGCAGGTTTCACAGTGAGCAGAGGCTGTCTCTGAAACAGGCAGAGAACCAGTGGGTTGTAGTAGTTTGCGTATGGGGAGAAAGGGAGAGGGAGAGAGAGAGAGAGAGAAACAGAGAGAGAGAGAGAGAGAGACAGAGAGAGAGAGAGAGAGACAGACAGACTGTGTATGTGTGTGTGTTTGGCTGAATGTTATCTGTGTGATTGCACACAACATCGTGCCAATGACGTTGGACATGCTTCTATGTGTGAGATGGGGTCCTGGCCTTGGCAACAAGGGGTGTACGTGTGGATGTGAGTGACAGCAGACTTAGAGTCCAGGCCCAGGGCCTCTGGGGACTGTCACCTGCAGGACTCATCATAGAGGAGACCAGGTGCTTGGAGTGTCCCCAAAGCAATACAGAGTGCATGGCCATGAGTTTGAAAAATACTCCTGTGAGAGATATAAATAAAGCCTCTAAGCCCAAAGCCAGAGTTTTCAAAAGCCAGCCTTACACACAAGATAATTTATAGCTGCGGCTGTCCCTTCCCATGCATGACTCAGCTCTCCTAGCCCAAGTAGGCCCAGCCTGCTCCAGTAACCTTTGCTGAAAGGGAAGAGCTGAAGCAAACTCCAAGAAGCCCAATGATCCAACCACCCAGCTCCCGGCCTAGCTCCTGCTGAGCTCCCTTCCTCTGTTCCCTTTGGGCAAACTCCAGCCATGACATGGATGAACAGATCCTGGAACCTGAGAAACCGGAGACTTGGGTATTCCCAGCTGGCTGGTCCTTGGAAGTCTATTAAACTGGTTCCCATATACCTTCAGGATCTTGGTGGATTCTGCTACCCATACAATGGGCATTGGCTCAAACACCCTTCCCACCACTCCCCAGCCTGCCTCCTAGCCATTGGGAGGCAGCAAAAGCAGAACAAAGACCTGCCTGAAGCTAGAGAGTTTTTCTCAGTCTCAGAGACTCTTGAGTCCAACAGGAAGAATAAAAATGACAGCACTTTTACCTTTTATTTAAAAGACAGTATATACCCATGTCAAGTGTCAAAATACGGCTAAAAGAGGGATAAATAGTGACATGCTTAAACATTGTGGTGAATTTGTGGGGGGCGGCAGCCAGCAAGGAACAGGGTTAGTTTTTTCAATTTTCTCTCTGTATTCCCCCCTTCCCACCCCTCTTCTTTCATTATATTTTTAGCAGACTCTTTGGCCAACCATATCCAAAGAGACAGATGCAAGTACAGAGAGTGCATACCGAAACCAAAGGGTGTTTCTTTTTCTTCTTTTTTTCTTAAAAACCTTCCAGGAGTGTAGAAAGGACTGGAAGTGCTTGAAGGTCTTTTAGCCACATGCCTTACTCCAACTTGGATCTGGAACATTTTATGCCAAGGCCCATATGCCTGATTGCCCAAGTATAGGGGAAAAAATATCATTTAGGGCTTTTAAACAAATAGTTTAGCTTTTTGATTAAACTGCCAAAGAGCCTTGAATCAAATATATATTTTTTTCTGCTCCAGCAGATGAATTTGTGCAACTGGCCTAATTTTAACACAGGTCCAGCACGTAATAGGTATGTAATAATTGTTGAATAGATGAACAATTCTTTAACCCTGTAATGAAGTGTCCTCATTCAACATGCATTTATTAAGCCACTCTTGGGGTGTGTGTGTGCTTCTACAAGTGTGTATCCTCAAAGGCCTCTTCCTGCAATAACATTCTATAATTCCATGACCTATATTCTGGGTAAGACATATACTGATTCTTTGATTAATCTGGGGGAAGGAGGTTTCAAGTTAGCCAAGTTAAAATACACATACACGCTACACTCCAAACCTGCACAAACCTACTTCTTAAATGATAGAAAGCAGAGGACCTTGGTAGCTGCATAGCTAAAACCACAGAATTTCTGCCTGGTTTGGCCTGGCCTTGTTGGAAATGCACAGAGCCTACTCCAGATCCCATAGCTCAGTCTTTTGAAGTTCTTCTTTTGTTCCTTGCCTCCTCTTCTTTCTGATCTTTCCATTCAGAGGTGGTCTTCCACATTCTCGGTTTCTGAAAGCCCCCTGTTCTCCTAGTCACCCCTGTCTTTTCACATCTTAAAAATAACAAAGGCTGTGTGTCATTCATATGTGTGGATTGATCTGCACATGTGGATGAATTTGATTCGGAGATCCTTGCATGTTATCAGAAGGTAATAGACTAGCAGAGAGGTGAAGAGACTCCCAAGGTTATACAGCTATTGAATAGCAGCAATCTAGCCCATTGTTGCGATCTGAAATTGATCTATAATTCTCAAGTGAGAGCTACAGATACAATTCCACAAGCCTGCCAGTTAGGAGCCTTGAGGTGGCCTTGAGGCAGAGTCAAGCCAATCTTTCTGCCGTCTTGATAGCTGATCATTCCCCTTGGATCTATACTATTTGCTTCAGCTTCCAGTGATTTCTTCTACCCTATTTGGGATATTCGTGCTGTATCAGGAATTTATAGACCTGGATGGGTCCCCCAGATGTCATCTGCTTTCTGAAGTTCTCAGTCACTAGGCAGAATTCCAGCCCCAGCAATCCTTGGTTCTGAAGGATATACAGTGGTGGCCCTTCAGTAGGAAAATCAGTTTGAATTTCTGTTTTTTCCTCCAGAATGAGAGTGGCCCCTTCTGATGGGTTTGCAACATTTACTCTGGAAGCTCCAACTGCACGCTTACATCTGCAGGTCTTGGCTGAGCATTTAGAGATTCAGAATACCATTTTGGGTGCAGCAAGGGTCTCCTAGAGCCAAAAAGATACAAACTTTCAATCCCACTGGTTAGGGTTGGAAGGAAGACAAATACATAGATTTTGTTGCTCCAATGAAAGGGATCTCTGTGTCGGCACAGTGATGACAGGGAGTGGTGTTTGGTCTCAAACAGCATGTTTCTGACACGATTGACTTGGAAGATGGGCTGCTCATGTGCATTGCAGCCCATGCCAAGGTCACGGGGACTGGCACACATGACCACTGCCGGGAAGGAAGATCTCTATTCTCTGGAGAAAATTCAGATGAGTGGGGGAGGAGGGGATGAGGTGGCATGCAGAGAGAGGAGCCTTCCCACTTTGCAAATCCCTCCTCCAGCTTTGTCACGGCTCCCCAACCCTCAAGTTAGAAGCACCAGCAGCATGGGCCAGATCAGGGCCAGCTGATGCTGTGGCCTGTTTATACCCTGTAACCAGAGCCTGTTCTCAAAGAGGCTGCCTGACAGCTGCGGGGGTAAGGGGACCAACACTTGCAGAGATTGAGTGACCCGTGCTGGTGTCCATCTCAGGAGCAGCTTAGCCTGACAATCTTCTCAAGCCAGGGGATGGCAGTGGGAAGAGGTGGAGCAGGCTACCAGTTACTGCTCATGATGGCGGGACCTTGGAGCCTGCTACTGAACTTGTGTGCTCCCTCTAGCCCCTAGCCTGCCAATGGGATTGCTTTCTTCAGGGTCAAGGCAGGTGAGAGAGGAGTTCTGCATGTTTCATTAGTTTATTTTCCCCACTCTTTATCTTTGTCATTACAGAAAACAAAAAGAAGACACGATGAGGCTCTGGGTCAGCCAGGATTCTAGATTCTGCTGCCAGACACATATTTCAGGGTAGAGTGCTTGTCTCCTCATCCCAACCCCAAGCCTCTCCTCAAAGGTCAGCCTTTCTTTCTTCCCCTCAGCTCTGGAAGGCAGTAGCAGGGACCTTCCTCCACTCAGCCCAGCCCGGACTCCCAGCCAGGAGGCTGGGGCAGTGAACTCCACTGCTAGGGTCTGGTAAGGCTGAAAATTCTTCAAGCCAGGCCATCTCACAGGCCTTCCTACAGCTGTACCCCGACCCCTATCCCTCTGCCGTTCCATGTCCTAATCCTTCTGGGTCAGGCTCCCTCCATCTTCATCTTTCTTTTGTGTCTTTTATAAATTGGTCCTGTAGCAGCTGCTCCAGCCCAGCCCCCAGTCGTGGGTGCCCTGGAGAGTGGGTATACATCGTATCCTTGCTCTCTGTGTTCACACCTCTCATAATATTTGCAGATGGTTAACATGTTCTTTTCTTTAGTCTCCCGCTCCCCGCCACTTTGGCCAGGGTTGGGTTGGAGGGGCAGGGGCAGGAAGGGAGAGGCAGATTTAGCTCATGCTGGAGCCCAGCCCTGGCACAGCCCGTGACCCGCTGCTCGCAGGGCAGCATGCCAGTGCACCCTTTTACTGTCCTGGCCTGTCCGCCTTCTGATGGCAGCCGTGGCAGGAGTGGGGGTGGAGCTCATGGGATTGGCTGGGTTTTTTCAACAGCTGCCTCAGAAAGGAAAAAGCGAGGGTGAGACTAGAGGGTATGGGGAAAACAACACGAAGCAAGGCGTAGAGAGTTGGAAATCAGAGTTCAAGCCCATGCAGGGTCACCAACCAGCTGTGAGAACTCAGTTTCTTCATAATTTAAAATGGGAATGATGAAAAATCACACTTCTTGGAGTGGATGTCAGAATCATGGACATCGGGGCAGGGGGAAGATGCTTGGGAAATTGTTCCTTAGGGTCTAGCTCATAGTTTGTATTGGCAAAATGGAAAGAAGGAAGGAAGGAGAGAAGGAAGGAAGGAAGGAAGGGAAAGGCGAGGAAGTGAGAGGGGAGGAGGGAGAGAGGGAGCGGGAGAAAGGGAAGAAGAGAGGAAAGAGAGGGAAGGCAGAACTTTCTGGGACTCCTGTCTTTTCAAACACTGAAATCTGAAGCAAACTGGACTTAGAGGCTGCTGAGTCTGCAGGTTCTGGCCCCAGGATTCGCTGGGTCTTTGCACTTGGTCACTCAGTGATGAGCTCTTTTGTCTACTTTCTTCCCATTGATCAGAGTCTCTGAGAGCAGAGGGAGCACTTCCCCTGATGCCTCGCACATGGCAGTTGCTTCATCAGTGCTGGTTGTGCTCCTGATAACTCAGCATGGAGACAGACCTGGTCCCCGCTCCTCGGCTCCCAATTGCTCTGTGCCGCATTCTCATGGCTCGCCCTTCAGGTTCTGGTTCTTGAATTTCTCCTGCTCCCTCCCACACCCAGGCCTTGCCATGTCTCCCCTGTGCCTGGAACACTTTCTGGTGCAGGTTACCTTCAGGACTCTGCCACTTTCAAGCTGAGTGTCCCAGGTAGGTCACTGAACCCCTCTGAGTTTCAGTGTCTTTATCTGTAAAGATAAAAACTAGACATAACCTTTGGCTGACTGGGAGAGTTGGGATTGGATAAGGCAAGTACTGAGTCCAAGGCCTGGCTCTGAGTCCCTGCCCCAGGGACAGCAGCCCCTGTGATTTTGGTTCATTACGGTAGGTGATGAACCTATCTGTTCTTGGGAACTGCCGCCATCCTTTCTGTTCTTTTTTTTTTTTTTTTTTGAGACGGAGTCTCGCTCTGTCGCCCAGGCTGGAGTGCAGTGGCCGGATCTCAGCTCACTGCAAGCTCCGCCTCCCGGGTTTACGCCATTCTCCTGCCTCAGCCTCCCGAGTAGCTGGGACTACAAGCGCCCGCCACCTCGCCCAGCTAGTTTTTTATATTTTTTAGTAGAGACGGGGTTTCACCGGGTTAGCCAGGATGGTCTCGATCTCCTGACCTTGTGATCCGCCCGTCTCGGCCTCCCAAAGTGCTGGGATTACAGGCTTGAGCCACCGCGCCCGGCCCCTTTCTGTTCTTTAACCTGCTTCTCCCCCAATAAAGGCGGAGTGGAACACTCTCTTCCTGGCTCCAATTTCCTCGCTGCCTCCAAAGACAAGCCCATCACCTCCCCACCCCACCTGCCTACATCTTTGTTTTACTAAACGCAGGAATAATTATAAAAATTTTAGAACTTCGTCAGGTCCTACAAGCATATACCTGAGTGATAACTTCCCTGTTGGGATAATAGCTAGAAACAATGTTGGGTGTTTGCCTCTTGCTTGAATTCTTTATTTTATTTTATTTTGAGCAAAAACACACATTTATTTACTAACCAAAGGCTGATCCTAATCTAAGCCAACACTTTAAAATAGCTGCATGTAAAATATTTGTGATGAAGATAATTAAACACAGTAATAAAAAAATAAAACAAAATAAACAGGCAGGATGGAGATTTCAGTTCATTGAACTGTAATTATTCCTTCTATCAGCTAATTGCTCTCCAAAGCAGTAAGGAATTTTTTATTCTGCTTCTTTTTATTTTCACAGATCTCAGTACAGGTGACATTGTTCATAATGCATTCTATCCCTACTTTTTTGTCTCCCACTTTTTTCTTGCGTTTTTCCTTCCTCATCCCATTCCCAGTGTTGAACCAATGCATGCTTTGTAATGTTGCAGACAAATAGTCTGAGATTTTTCTGCCATCACCTGTGGTTCTTTCATACTTCTCTCCAAGTTTGGAAGAAAACCGTGTTGTTTTCAGAGTGGTCTTAGTTTTGATAGTGAAGCTTTTGCCATCAGAGATGGCACCATCTGGTTTAGTCATTGAACCAATTTTGCAGGGCCATTCTCACCCCTGCTTCTTTGAGGTATTTTCTCTCTGCCGGGCGGCATCTTCCTAGCAGCTGCTGAGTGGTGACCATGGTTGGCAGATGGCCTTGCAAGGTGGTCAGAGTTGAGGAGGTATACTCTCCTGTTTGAATTCTTTTTTTTTTTTTTGGTTTTGTTTTGTTTTGAGACAGAGTCTCATTCTGTCGCCAGGCTGGAGTGCATTGGTGCGATCTTGGCTCACTGCAACCTCCGCCTTCCAGGTTCAATTATTCTCCTGCATCAGCCTCCTGAGTAACTGGGACTACAGGCACGTGCCATCATACCCAGCTAATTTTTTGTATTTTTGGTAGAGGTTTCACCATGTTGGGGTTTTACCATATTGGACAGGATGGTCTCGATCTCTTGACCTCATGATCTGCCTGCCTCGGCCTCCCAAAGTGCTGGGATTACAGGTGTGAGTCACCACGCCCTGCCCTGTTTGAATGCTCAACAGTGGAGTTCACAAACCACAGCCCCCTTATTTCTGACTTATTTCTACTTTGGCCTCCTAGATGGCTCTCCTCTTCTCAGAAGTAGACCAGGACATGCAATTAAGGAAGAAGGATAAGTGGTTAATACTTGTTCTCTGGAGGTTGGCCTTACCAGTGATGAGCTTTGACCCTGGGAGTGGGGAAGCAAGCAAAGATTTTCTTAGCAGTGGTTCTCAAATTTTAGTGTGCAGAAAATCACTGGAGTGCTTTCTAAAACATGTCCTTTCTAGACAATCTCCCCCTACCCCAATTGATTCTGATTCAATGGGTCTGGGGAGGGGCTGAGAAATTTGCACCTTAGCTCCTTAGGTGAATCCAAAGCAGGTGGTCTAGGGTACCCCAACCACAATTGTGAGCACTTGAAAATGTCTCTTCTGCTTGTCCCATAATAGGTGAGTCACTGCTGGGTTGTCTGCCTTGTTACAAGCCAACCTGAGTCAATCTGTTTGAGCACAACTGTTGGGTGCTTTTTAGTGGTTAATGGTAGAACCAAGGAAACTTAAGTTGGGTGAGGTTAGCTGTTCCTTCTCATCCTCGCCAGCGTCTTCTAATGAAAGCAAGTCTCAGACCAGATTCATCCCTATGATGATTAGATAAGCATTCATGATCAAACAGGCATCTGCTTTGCTTTAATAAGTCCCTGATCTCTGTCCTTGTAGATCCTCTTATCTTCCACCAGTTTATTCAAGGCAGAAACAACACAATTTCAAAGGCGGGAGCTGGTTACCCTAATTGTTGGCATTAGGCAGTTAAAGCTTCTCTTGGCCAATGACTGGACACAGGGCTGCTGGGGGGTCAAGTTCCAGAAGCCATCCTAGGTGCAGCCTAGGTCTCCACGGGTTCACATCCTGAGTGTTTCTAAACTGCTTTCGCCAATGCACATATTGTGAACATCATTAATTTCACAAAAACAATTTATTTTCATCACTCTTTTTTTTTCCCTGTTTTTAAATAGAGGCAGGGTCTCGCTATATTGCCCAGGCTGGTCTCAAACTCCTGGGCTCAAGTCATCTGCCTGCTTCGGTCTCCCAAAGTGCTGGTTACAGGTGTGAGTTACCACACCCAGCCCATCATTCTTAATGCTCTAAGACAGACAGTTATGCATGTCTGTAGATTGGTGATTCTCTGATTTGACAGCAAATCAGAATTACCAGAGGTTCTTGTTAAAAATGCAGATTTTGAGATCATATCCCAGAGACTGTGATCTAGGAGAATGGGTATTAGGAATCTGCAATTTAGCAAACTCTCCATGTGAATCCTGCTGTCTGTGGTCCTGGGGCCTCATTTTGGGAACAACCACTGTAGCTCCCCTGGAAGTGTGAGCGACCAATAATGGGATGATTGCTCACTTGGGTTCCTGCATCCCCACCCCTGCCCTGACATCTGCTGATCCTACAACTCCAAGTGGCTTGGCTTCAACCAGGAACAAATGGCTGCTGCTTACAGGCCAACTGGCACTCTCCTGGTATCAGGCTGATTTCTAGGCCTGGAAACCACTCAGCCCCAACTCAAGAGGGGCGCTCTGCAGAGACCAGCTTGTTTGGATGCTTGAGAACTGCAAGACCTCTGTGTGGTTCCCATTCTTCTACTCTGCTTTCTGGCCCCTGCCCAAGTTGCCCAGTTTTCATTTCCTGGTTACTGAGTCATTCACACTCACATAAACACACACACTCCTTGATTTCAGATCTCAGGGACATGGGGGTGAGACAGAATCTTGAAGCAGCCATTTCTAGCAGTAATTCTAGTAGTTGCACACACAAGCATTATTGTCACACTTTCTGTGTTTCATCTGGGCTCCTTTGGCAAGTTAATTTCTTTGTACCTAATTATTATTATCTTTTCTGAAAAAATGGAAATAATGAGTACCTCTGTGACTTTACCTGTTGCTGATAAGTAAAATGCCTGGCACACAGCAAATGCCCAATAAACATGAGCTACACACATACACACATACATGCACTCACACACACACACACCTCATACATGGGTATGCAACTCACACATCTCTCTCATACACCTTCTCATACATGCATATGTGCACTCACATGTACACACCGTACACTCACACATACACCTTTTACACGCATACAAACACACACACACACATACACTCTCACACATAAACCCACAATACACCTCATACACACATGTACACTGCACTCACACATACTCTCTCACACTCACCTGCACATTCTCATACCGGCATATGTACACTCACAGTACTCTCACACACATTCTCACAATACACATTCTCCAACACATTCTTATACTCACACCCGCATACTCTGACACAGACATGCACACAGACTCACTTTCATACACCACACCCCCACTCACACATCTCACACTCACATGCCCACATAGATGCACTCATGCTCATGCCCTCACACACGCGAGCACACATTTGTCACATGCTCACTCTCACACCCACACACCTACATAGACGCCTCATACTCATGGCCACATACACTTGCACACACATTCGTCACATGCTCCCTGATACTTTTATCCACATATAGTCACACTCATACTCACACACTCATACACATGTATTTGTCATACACTCATACCCACATAGACACACTCACACCCACATAGACACACTCTCACACTCTCTCACACATTCATGTCACACACTCACACTGTCACACTCACACACCCACAGATGCACTCACACTCAAACCCTCACACTTTGTCTCACACACACACACTATATAGATGCCACACACTCATCTCACACCCATTTTTGTCACACACACTCACACCCACATAGACACACACACACTAACCCTCACACACACCTATTTGTCACTCAAACTTACACACAGCAAGTGCTCCACATGGACACACTCACCCTCACACTCGCACTCATTTGTCACACACTCTCACACTCTCCCACAGATGCACTCACACACTCACAGACACACTCACACTTATGCCCTCACACACACATGCATTTCTCACACACTCATTCTGTCACACTCACCCACATAGACACACTCATGCTCTCGCGCACACACATCTGTCGCACACTCAGTCTCTGACACATGCCTTCTGTGGAGTCAGAGTGAAAGGGGCCTTCGCTTGGAGTGGGTGTCGGTGGCAGGAGCTCAGGAGACTGGAGCAGAAGGAATTCGACATTCACGGGACCTCATCTGTGCTTGTCTTGGGGAGCTGCCAGGTGAACGAGACTCCACCCCAGTGTCTTCGGAGCGAGGCAGCCATGGGCAAAACCAAGTCTGCTGCAAAGCCCCAGTGTAGAGTTCAGGCAAAATGTGGTGTAAAGGGAGGAGGCAGGTTTGGCGAAATCTTCCCGGGAGACCACACAGCAATACCAGTGATGGGAATGCACAGCTATGTGCCAGGCACGGCGCGGTGTGCATGTAACACATCTCATTCAATCTGCTCAATGACCAGCAGGCATCGTATGACCCCGTGTTGCAGGCGAAGAAACTGAGGCACAAGGAGTTTCCTCGGCTCACATGCCTGGGTGTCGTGTATGAGCCAGGCCATCTAGGTGAGTATGGCAGGCAGCCCCCTGTGCCCCCGTCACACAGAGGGTGTGTGGATGTGAGCTGAACCTGAAGACAGTGTGTGGGGCGGGGACATGGGGGGCGCGGGAGGTGGACAAAAGGCAGACGAATGGGACGGCATGTGGCATGGCCCTGGGAAAGGGAGGCAGCCTGAGTCAGTAGGGGTCAGATCTGGGAGCCGCTTCAATGCTTGTGGGAGGAGTTTGGCTTTTGTTTTGTCCCATGAACCTTGGGAGGAGCTGAGGCCTAGAGCAGAAGAACGATTTGAATTTTAGGAAGATGATGGGGTGGATGGAAAAGGTGAAAGAGCAGGGGAGCGATGCTCTGGTGTGGGCAACCCGAGAGGAGATGGGGTCTCAGTGAATCAGGGTAGGGAGTTCAGGCCACCGCCAGAGCCCAGTGGACAGGGCTCTCTACGGCAGGAGGTGGCTGTGGGGGAGATGGGCAGGAGGCTGGGACCGGCAGGGAACTTTCTGCAGGGAAGCTGGAAGGATGGTGGGGCGGGTAACCCAACATGGAGCCCAAGAGCGGGAGACAAGGCTGGAGGGGCGGCGAGGAACGCAGCGGGGATGGGCTAGTTTGGAAGGGAGCTCAGGGAGCAGGCAGTGGAGGCTCTGTTACCCTGGGGCTCGCCAGGGCAGGCACGTGGGTCAGTGCCCTGAGGAGAATGCCCTCGTGGGAAGCCGGGAGAGCTGCCAGTGCCGGACGCCAGAGCGGTCAGACAGAATATTCTACTGGAAGAGAATGGTCAGTGTGTGTGCAGAGATGGCCCCTCGGCGCCACCTCCCTGCTTGGGCATCTCTTGTGCTGTGGAGAAGGGTTCAGGGCATGCTCTGTTTAGCTGACGGCTTCCCCAGAGCCACCAAGATCTGAGCTTCTGCCTACAATCTGGGTTTTCCCCACATCTTCGCCGACTCTGGAAGGAACAAGGGGCCTGTGGGGAAGTCCTGCCCTTTGGGGAGAACAACTGAGGCTGAGCCAGAGCTGAGAACCACTGTGATGGGGAAGCGAGGCAGCTGGAGCCTGCCCCAAACCTGAACGGAAATGAACTAGACATCGATCAGGTGTCTCCTCTGCCAAGCACTGGGTTCAGCCCCAGGGGTACAAAAATAAAATGTGGTATTATGCACAACGGAATACTATTCAGTCTTACAAAAGAGGGAAATCCTGTCACTTGTGACAACATGGGTGAACCTGGAGGACATGGAGCTAAGTGAAAGAAACCAGGCACAGAACAACAAATACCCCATGATCTCGCTTCTGTGCGGAATCTAAAAAAGTCCAACTCAGAGAGGAAGAGAGTAGAATAGTGGTTACTAGAGGCTGGGGAGAGGAAGTGAGGATAGGGGGTGGGGTGGGGGCTGGAGGAAATGGTGGTGTTCAGAGGGTGCAAAGTTTCAGTTAGAGAAATGCATTCTGGGGACCTATGACACAGTGGATGACTATAGTTAATAATGTAGTGTATGTATTTCAAAATTGCTAAGAGAGTAGTTTTTTTTTGTTTGTTTGTTTTTTGAAGTGTGGCTCTGTCACCCAGGCTGGAGTGCCGTGGCACAATCACAATCTGCTCACTGCAAGCTCCACCTCCCAGGTTCATGTCGCTCTCCTGCCTCAGCCTCTCGAGTAGCTGGGACTACAGGCGCCCGCCACCATGCCCGGCTAATTTTTTAAATATATATTTTAGTAGAGACAGGGTTTCACCGTGTTAGCCAGGATGGTCTCGATCTTCTGACCTCGTGATCCACCCGCCTGGGCCTCCCAAAGCGCTGAGATTACAGACGTCAGCCACCGCGCCTGACCAACAGTAGATTTTAAATGTCCACTATCACCACACACACAAAAATAAGTATCTAAGGTGATGGATATGTTAATGAGCTTGATTTAATCATTCCATAATGTGTATGTGTATCAAAACACTCCATTGCACCCCATACCCATACCTATACACAATGATGATTTGTCAATTAAAGATGAAATATAGGCAGGGTGCAGTCACCCATGCCTGTAATCCCAGCACTTTGGGAGGTTGAGGCGGGCAGATCACTTGAGCCTCGGAGTTTGAGACCAGCTTAGGCAATGTGGTGAAATGCCTGACTAATTTTTGCACAAAAAATACAATAATTAGCCAGGCGTGGTGGTGTGCACCTTTATAGTGCCAGGTACTTGGGAGGCTGGGGTGGGAGGATTGCTTGACCTTGAGGAGTTTGAGGCTACAATGAGCCATGATCACACCACTGCACTCCAGAGCCTGGGTGACAGAGAGTGAACTCTGTCTCAAATATATATATTTACACACACACACACACACACATATATATACACATACACATATATATACACACATATACACATATTTATATGTATATAAAAGTCCCTGCCCTTAAGGGCTTAATAGAGAGCCTCATGCCAAACACACATCATGGCACAGATGTAATGAGACAGCAATTGTGGAGCCAGAGGAAAGGGACAGACTGATTCTTCCTGGAAGGGTCATGGAGCCCTGCATGGCACTTTTGACACTGGGTCTGAATAGTGAGCAGGGCTTTTTCGGCAGACAGGAACAGTGGGTAGGGTGGGGTACAGGGTAGGGAGGGCATTCTTGCCAAAGGACACCACACAAAAAAAGTCATGTGGGTGGATCATGAGGTCAGGAGTTCGAGACCAACCTGACCAACATGGTGAAATCCTGTCTCTACTAAAAATACAAAAATTAGCCAGGTGTGGTGGCACATGCCTGTGATCCCAACTACTCAGGAGGCTGAGTCAGGAGAATCACTTGAGCCCAGGAGGTGGAGGTTGTGGCGAGCTGAGATTGCGCCACTATACCCCAGCCTGGGTGACAGAGCGAGACTCCATCTCAAACAACGACAACAAAAATAGGCAGGGACAGGTGGAGGCACCTGCCTAGAAGAACACGTGGTCTGGGTGTGGCAGTCAATGAGGCTGAACAAGTGTGGCTGGCACCCAACTGCGAATGACTCTGTGGCTCATGTGAGTTGCTACCATCTTCCAGCAACACTGCCCAGTGAAACTCTGTGATGATGGACATGCCTGTATCTGCACTGTCCAATATGGTAGCCAATAGCCACGAGTGGCTACTGAGCACCTAAAATGTGGCTTGTGTGGCTGAGGAGCTGAATTTTACTGAAATCGATATTTAAGTTTTAATAGCCACATGTGACTAGCAGCTACTGTATGGGACAGCACAGCTCTGGGCAACAAGGAGCTGCTTCGATGGGAAACAGGGCCAGTATAGGAGTGCGGCTGATGTAATGACAAACATAGAACCAGTAACTAACTTTGTACAATGTATTTGTGAGCTACCATAATAAAGTACCACCAACTGACTGTCTTAAACAACAGAAATTTATTTCCTCCTAGTTCTGGAGGCTGGAAGTCCAAGATCAAGCTGTCAGCAGAGTTGGTTCCTTCCAAGGACTGAGATGGATTCTGCTGTCTGCCTCTCTCTTAGCTTCATGTATCCTCAGTCATGCTTTGGCTTGTAGATAGAATTCTCCCCGTGTCTTCACACTGTCTTCCCTCTATGTGTGTCTCTGTGTCCAAATGTCCCCTTTTTAGCATGGGTCATATTGGGTTAGGATCCACTCTAATAACCTCATTTTAACTTTATTATCTGCAGAGGCTTTATTTCTAAATTATGCCACCTTCACAGGTACTGGGGGTTAGGACTTCAGTGTCTTTTGGGGGAATACAGTTCAATCCATAGCATGTGGTATGAGGTCATTCATACAGAATATAGTCCAAACACTTCCATAATTGGCATATTTTTTCAGAATACCCTTCTATCACAATGACTTACATGTACACCTTTCTGCACCATCATATCTGAGAAGTCATTTGTTCCTCACAATTACTCAGAGTTGAGCAGAGATCACCTGTCCACTTTTCAGATGAATGGGGGTTCTGGAAGATTATATGACTTGCTAAAGTTACATGATGATTAAGTGACAGAAACAGGGTCTTCATCTAGCTTCCTCTACAAGCTGTTCATGGTTACCGTCTGAGGCTCTCATCTGTCTTCTGAGTCATTAAGGTGAAATGTTCACTGTAGTATTCTTCGAACACTGGTCCCTACATATGGGGCTCTGCTTTACCCCACAATCAGACAGAAGAATGGGGGAGTGGGGTTAGACTGTGGCTGGGGTAACAGAAGGAATATCGGACTCCTCTCTTGGCTCCATCAAATGGCAAAATCCAGCTGTGGACTTTGGGCCAGTCACCTCCCACCTTCAGGATTGAGTATTGTCACCCATGGGATAAGGAGGCTAGAGGAGGGGACACCGTGGTCCTTTCCATCTCACTTTGGGGAACTGAGACTCAATAGGAATGATGCTCTGGAATCAGACAGATCCTGAAGAGGCTGATGTAATGCAAATGTGTCTGAGCAACTTCAGCCTTTTTCCCAGAGGCCTTGCATGGGAGGCAGATTCAAGTTTCCAACATTGAAAATGCAGCTTCAGGCTGGGCGCAGTGGCTCATGCCTGTAATCCCAGCACTTTGCGAGGCTGAGGCAGGTGGATCTCTTGAGGTCAGGAGTTTGAGACCAGCCTGGCCAACATGGTGAAACCCTGTCTCTACTAAAATACAAAAATTAGCTGGGAGTGGTGGTATGCACCTGTAATCCCAGCTACTCGGGAGGCTGAGGCAGGAGAATCGCTTGAACCCAGGAGGTGGAGGTTGCAGTGAGCCGAGATGGCGCCCCTGCATTCCAGCCTGGGTGACAAGAGGGAAAATCCATCTCAAAAACAAAAGCAAAAAAAACAAAAAAAAAAGAAAAAAAAAAAGAAAAAAAAAAAAAAGAAAATACACAGCTTCAATACAGTTTAGCCTTACCCTCACAGGGGATTCAAATGGAGCTGTCATTCTGTCTAGATGAGGGAACTGGGTGGGGAAAAAGCAGGCTTCCGGTGGCACAGGGGCTGAGGAGTCCTCACCAAGGGACAGATGTGAAAGTTCTGGAAATTTTGAAGCTAAAGGAAGTATAGGCAGTATATGGAAAAATGGAAGTATAAGCAATGTAATTTTTAAGCATCTTATTTTTTTTCTCAATTTTAAACTGAAAATAGGAAACATCTCCTAGCTCTAAATGCTCTTAAAACAATTACATTTGGTATATTCTGAGATGAGAAATCTTCCTGAAAACAACAGAAGAATTTGTAGGGAAAACCACTGTTTTAAACGTTGGCATCCTCATTTGTAGTGCTAATGAACATTTCGGTTTCTTCATTCCCTGTAGGGCTTCATATCTTAACATTGTTATAGATGTCCTCAGCTAGCAAGGGGCATGGAGGGCAAGTTCAGGACCAGCCTGGGTTTGCTTAGCATGGGGTCTTGGCAGTATCCAACACAAGAGTCCCTCCCTGGGCATTGAGTCCCCAAAGAATGGGAAATTCTGTATCCCATTTCACCTCACCCTGCATTTTCTCCTGTTACTTCTGTCCTTGTACAAAGGAATCACAGCTCGTCACTCATGATCGAGCCAGTTCTATACTCAAGGCTTGGTGAAATGGGAACTTTAAAGATCCTCAAGGGAGATAGATAAGGTCCTTAAAGGAGATGGTAGATATGGGCTGGGGCTTTGTACTGCATTTGTCCTGTGCCCACGTGTGCATTGCACATGGATTGCCAGATAAAATATGGGATGCCCAGTCAAATTTGAATTTCAGATGAACAATAGAAAACTTTAGTATGAGTATGTCTCAAATATTGCATGAGGGCATTTTTATACGTATTTATTGTTTACCTGAAATTCAAATTTAACAGAGTATACTGTATGGTTGCTCAATCTTACAAACTCTAATGGCCCACTTTTTACATAATTGCTGTGATAACCAGCTTGGAGCCCCTGACAGTCCATGTCTAAGCTGTGTCTTGTATCTCTTCTTTTGCCCTGGGGCTTCTCTGATATTACTGTGTGGAAATTCTGGACACTGGCATAATTACAAACTGGGAGGGATTTAACACCCATGGGACAACCCCTCATCAACGGAGAGGGGAAGTAGTCAGATAAACATTTCTCTTTTCATCCTTCCAGTGGACAATTATAAGGTGCATTCTATATGACTCTTTAGAGGATACCGGTGGGATTGAGCTCAATTTCCTACAGTGGTAACTAGTTCATAATACAGTCTTATATTATACTCCTTCCCTCCCTCCATCCTCCTTTTCTCCCTTCCTCCCTCAATCTCTGCTCCCTTCCTCTCTTCCTCATGCTCTCTCTCTGCTTCCCTCCCTTCTTTCTTTTATTCCATCTTTCCTGCCCTTTACCCACTCCTATTTCCTGAAGTCACTTCAAAACAGCTGTACTCAAGTCCTTGTCTCAAGCTTAGCTTTCTTGGGGGAAACTCAAGGTTAGGAGAGACTTACTGGGGCTTCTGTTAGAAGGAGAAACTAGATCTCAGAGCAACACAGAATTTTAGCAAATTTGGGCTGGAAGAACCCTGAGAGATTATGTAGCACACCCATACATTTAACAGATCTGGGACAGGCCAGAGACTTTCCTAAGACCATCTTCCAACGCTTCTAGCCCGTGGATAATCTGAAATTTCTGCTTCTCGTAAAGTGAACTAATCTATAGAAAAGCACAGTGCTTAATACACAGCAGGTGCATAGTAAATGTCAGGATAAAATAACACAGGGAAAGGAATGGGTAAAGGTCAGCTGTGATATGGTGCAAAATATTTCCATATGTCTCTGTGGCAAGTCTCTGCCTTCAGGCTTATGGCTCTCTCCACTTGCTGTTGCTTTTGTGGGCTCTAATGTGCACAGATCATTCAAGGGAATTCTAGATGTTTATAGACCATCCAAGAAAGGCAGCTCTTCGGGAAAAGAGACCCAGTGAAAACTCTTAGTGGAAACACTTGTTCTTCAATTTCGACACCAGAGACGGGGAATTTGGACAAAGGCAGCATTGCTTCTGAGGAATTGCTTCGAGTCTCCTTGGATCAACCCAACTCAAATAATTTCATTCAATTTCACAGATTTCTGTGTCTGGAACTTCCTAAGTCTGAAGAGTTCTTAACAAGGTTTATGGTTTGGTTCATGCTTGCGGAAGCCCATGGTCCTGTGGATCACAAAGGTAAGTCTCCTGAGAAGGGAGGCATGGACCTAATTCATGACACCAAACACTTGAAATGGGGACCCCATAACCTTTAAGAAAGCACCTGCACTAGGGAGAACAGAAGAAATGAATGACACGAGAGAAGGAAGAAAGGCCAAAGATGGTAAATGCTTTCTCTGTGATGAGAGTTTAATTCTCAGAACAATCTCTCCCACTCTCTGCTCACAATAGTGACGAAATTGTGCTAATTGGATCTGGTAGGTGGAAGTGGCCCTATTAAGACACATGCATGCCAGAAAGTGGGAGACAAACTCCACAAAGATCCAAAGATCTACTACATCAAGTGGATTTTCAGGGGTCTACTGCTTTAGAACACACCGAAACATACCTCTGAGATGAATGACAAGTTGTTGTACTTTGGATCCACTACCATTTCCTTACTACTAGGTCATTTTAGGCCCCACATGCCGAAGGAATAGCAGGCAAAGAAAGGAGTTATGCTACCTGTGGTAGGGGTGGGGGTGATTGACCCAGACTGATATGCGGAACCATGGTGGCTTCCATATGATGAAGGGCAGAGAGGAGTCTGTTGGAACTCATGGGGTGCATTGGGCATCCTTGCCCAGTAATATTGGTGAATGAGCAATTTCAGCACACATGGTCTAAAAAGGGCAAGGCAACTAAAGACTCAGACCCTTCCCTGAAGAGCCTGTGATGCACCACCTGTAAAGCGACCCAGACCAACAAAAGTGCTGACTGAGAAGAGGGGAACCCAGAAAGGGTGGTGGAGGAAGGAGATGATGAATATTAATTATGGCTTCTGGACAGATGCATATGTAGGGACTCTAGCTGGTTCCACTAATTATCTTGCATTAAGTCTTTTTGAAGATTGTGGCCAGTCACCACTCCAGGGGACTCTGTGTAGACGGGGCTTGTAGGATGAAGGGTGTGAATGGATCTGAGTAGTAAAAGAGGTGGACTGTATCAGCCATTTCTTGGGCATCTTTTTTTTGTTTTTTTCTTTGAGACGGAGTCTCGCTCTGTCACCCAGGCTGGAGTGCAGTGGCGCGATCTCCGCTCACTGCAAGCTCCACCACTTCCTGGGTTAACGCCATTCTCCTGCCTCAGCCTCCCTAGAAGCTGGGACTACAGGCACCCGCCACCACGCCCAGCTAATTTTTTTGTATTTTCAGTAGGGGTTTCACCGTGTTCGCCAGGATGGTCTCGATCTCCTGACCTCGTGATCCGCCCGCCTCAGCCTCCCAAAGTGCTGGGATTACAGGTGTGAGCCACCACACCCGGCCTGGGCATCATTTTATACCCTTTTGGGCTCACCCCTTCCAGCCTCTGCTGCACTGACCACTTCCACAGAGGTTTTGACCCACTTTACAAAGATGTAACCTACAGTTGTCCCACCTCACACTGGTATAGACTGCCTCCTGTAATCTCTCATGGGTTTTTACTGATGGCACAGTATGGAATACCTGTGGGAAACCACTAGGCTCTCCCCCATATGCCACCTGTAAGTGCAGAGCAATTAATACTCCAGACCGGGGACAACACTTGGCCAATGGTGCATGGGAGCTGATGGATAAATGTACCTCCCTTTTCTTGCTTCAGATGGACAAAAAGATACAATTCATAAGATTTTTCAGGTGGATGCAGGTGCAAGCAGCATGCAGTTCTCTTAACAATGACCAATTTGATAACATATTCTAGTATTGGTTCCCCCTTCATTACTGTTTCAGTTCCCTTGTCCCTCACACCTGCTCCATGACATCACTTTCCTGAGTAAACCACCCACCTGCAAGACGTTGCCTGGTTCTCTGATTTGTCAGAGCAATCTAGGCTAAGGTGGTTTGATCCCATCCCCAGCTTTTACCACTTTGGTGCTGTGTGATTTTAGGTCAGTTACTTAATCTCTTTAAGTCTTATTTGTTTTTTTTTCACCCTTTGGCAGGAGAGATGCTTCCTGAAGCACTTGGGATCCTGGTATCAGAATAAAATGGGGCTCTTTTAGAAAATAAGAGAGAGAAGAATAGTTATGGGTGTGTGGACCGGTCAAGATAAAGGGGGCAGGAAAGAGATGGGACACTCAAAAGGAATGTTGACAAGAGTTTAACAAAGGAACTATAAAGTTTGGACCGAGTTGAGGGAAAACAACAGGGGGTAGCAAAGCACTCAGGGATTAGCAACTAGCAACAGTGACTAGCTGCTATCCTTGCTAGGTCTAATGTCATCAGGTAGCACAAGAGACAGCTGCCTGGTTGGGGTTAGGATTTTTGGCAGAGGACTCAGTTACTATCAAGCTGAATACCTGCAAGGAGGGAGTCAGGGGAAGAAATAGCTCAGCCTCTCTATCCCCTACTTTCTGTCTCCCACTGTTATCTTCCAGTGGCTGAATCCAGCCAGAAGCCAGAGGGCAAGGAAGGCTGACTAGTGCAGTCCATCTAGGTCAGCCTCCTGGGACACAGAGCAGGAGGGAGGAAGGGGGAGGGGGAGAATGGGTCTGGAGGGTGAATGGAGAATATCTAGTATAGTGGAACATGAGTGTCTGTCCCGGTAACTTCATTTAAAATACATAACTACAGTAACACAACTGGCATGAACAAATTGGGGAACACATGAGCTTTGATAAGCAAACAACTCGATTAGTGAGAACAGAAGTGCACAGGGCGTGAGAGAGTGAGTGGCCCGGTGCTGTGAGCAAGGAGTGTGCCAGGAGCTTCTCTGTGTGTTTCTTAGTGGAAATTGATGGTGCTGGTTGAATCTGTGAGGCAGTTAGAGGAGGTGGGTTAAGAGAACTTTTCTATTTTGCCTCCTATCTTTCCTGGAATGGGTAAGACCAGAAGAGATTCTGTTAAACACAAATTTGTATTGCTTATTAAGTACTTCCTCCATACCTATCACTGAAAACTAGAAGCTGTAAGGAGAAAAACAGAAAGTACCTCAAACCTCTTGGATTTTACATGGAAGGTGGGGAGATAATTCCATAGATGACACAGAATAACAAAAAGTAGAAAGCATTGAAATGTGAAAGTGTAGGATCCAGATGAATCACAAGGACTTTGACCAAGCCAAGAAGCACCACCTCCGAGTCTGTGGTTTCTACAGGGTGCTCCAGGGGCTCCCACCTGGGTGGGACTAGGTTGCATGAATTTGGAGGCATGGGTGTGTCTAATCGAAATTGGGCAATGGAACTAAAGAGAGCGTATCATATTTGGCCTTCTAATTTCTTCCTTTTGGGTGGGGTCCTCTTGGATCTCCCTGTCTTAACTGAGTGTTGCAGAGTCACACAGGGCTTCCCAGGGCCCAGACTGATGATGGATGATAGGCTGAATAGACACTTGGGAATGTCTTGCTCTTTGCAGATACTGTGTGTGTCCTGGGCAGAGGAGGAGAGCCATATGCAAGCCTGTGTGAGTGGCGTTCCTTTCCAGGAGTGGGGGTGTGGGGTAGGTGGGATGATGGATAAGAGGTGTGGTGTCCTCACTCTCCCTGCTCTCTCCACATACCCAAGGGGAAGAGGAAGTGTTAGACTCATCTGTTCCCCCTCATGGGCTAGCTCAGGGTTTCACAAAGTGTGTTCTGTGAGGCATAAAGGATCAAGAAGTGCTTTAAAAAAATTCCATGAAAAAATAATTATTTTGACAAATAAGGAGAGACTAGATTAAACAAAGTTTAATTGTTCCTCACTGCAGGGTCTCTCTGAGCCTTTAGTTTGGTGCTGTGTATTATGGACTCCCTTGAGGGGCTATGGCATGCAGCAATTTTCAAATTTATTGGACCTAAAAAACCATTTTTTATGAACAGTCAAGAATATGTCTTGGAACACTAGGATTCCCAGGAATCATTTTGTAAACTGTTAATATGTGGGGAATTTGCCCTTTCAAAGAGGAGTCCCCACAAGACAGAGTAATGTTTACTGCTACAGGATTTATACTGTGCTACAGTCTCAATGTTTGTGTCCCCCCAATTTCTAGGTTGAAATCCTAACCCTCAAAGTGATGGTATTAGAAGGTGGGGCCTTTGGGAGGTGATTAGTTCATGGGTCTGGAGCTCTCATGAATATTAGTGCCCTTATAAAAGAGACCACAGAGAGCTAGCTAGCCCCTTCCACCATGTGAAGAAACATAAGAAGGGGCCATGTATGAGCCAGAAAGAGCTCCTCACTAGACACCAAACATGTTGGTGCCATGATCTTAGACTTCCCAGACTCTAGAACTATAAAGAAATAAATTTCTGTTTGTAAGCCATCCAGACTAAGACATTTTGTTATAGTAGCCCCAGTGGACGAAGACATGCTACCATATAGAATTTCAGTTATCAGTGGGCAGTTGAGGGAATTCTTCTAACAGTCTCAGAATGTCCTCTTTTCCCCATTGGGCTTAAGCAGGAAGTTGAGAGAGGGCTTCTGGTGAGGGGCAGGTAGTAGGGTTAGTTCCTGCTGATCAACAGAGCAAAATAAGCAAGAGGTAGGGGATTTGGGAACTTCTTTCACAAAGGGCTGAAAGAACACATGGAGGAAAAATGTGAAACTTCCAAGGTGGTGAGACATGGTTGATTCTGAGGGAAGGTTCCCCTTCCTTAAAAAGGCTTCCACTTCCCAAACCATAGACCAGCAATGCATATCTTATAACTTTTTCCCCTAAGGAGCAGGAAAGAAACTGAAGAGACAAGAATCTGTTTCCTCCAGAATATAACTTTTTACTAGGGTTTCTAGTTCACAGAGTTGTCTGGCAACTGTAGCTCAGATTTGGGAGGGAGGAAACCCCCTGCCATATTTGAAATGCTGAAGCATTTTTCTCAAGGCTGTCATGCAATCATCACAAAAAATGGACAAGACAACTGGCTGTGGCCTAACATGGGAAGAGGTGGAGATCACAGAAACCCCAAGGCTGGGCCACTGGAGTAAATGTATCAAGTTGAACCACAAATATTGCCATTTTTTAAACCTCAGAAATTGTTAAATACTGGTAGTTTCATATGATCCAACCTATAGCTGGCAAAACATATATGGGAGAGTTAGAAGGCAGGATATATATATATATATGTGTGTGTGTGTGTGTATGTGTACATATATATATATATATATATATATATATATATATGTAGAGAGTGAGAGAGAGAGCGAGAGAGAGGTGAGGGTGTTGCTGATAAGTTAG
>NW_016812009.1:836634-850571 GCF_001698545.2 Rhinopithecus bieti
AGAGAGAGAGAGAGAGAGCGAGAGAGAGGAGAGGGTGTTGCTGATAAGTTAGACTTATATGTGACAAAATAGTCTCCCTGCTGATAAAAAGGTGGAAGAGGAAAGCTCTCTTTGGCATATTTCCAGGGGGTGAATACCCAGATTAGGAGTCCATGAGGGGCCTGGATTCAAGGACATAAGGAGGAGGCAGTGAGTGACTGGCTCTCAGGATGCAGAGTGGAGACACTGGGTACAGTGATAGTGAATTAAGTCACAAGGGTTTGGTGACTTAGAAATGAGAAAGAGTGAAATAAAGGAGTCAATATTAGTAGAAAAAATGGAACCCAACCTTGAGGGTTGTGGCTTCTTCTTTACTCTTCAGCTTGTTCCTTCATTTGTCTTCCCATTCAACTCTGAAATCCAAAGTGGTAGATGAGAGGGGAGGGCTGGGAAAGGGGTGTATATACAGAGAGACATGGCTGATGTAGGGAAGTGTGGTGAGCTCAAGAGCTTGGCATTAGGAATCTCCATCACTAATGGAGTGGATACTTTCAAAGGATGAATGCAACACCACATTGGATACTTTTAAAGGATGAATGCAACACCACATTGGATACTTTTAAAGGATGAATGCAACCGCAACCATGAAAAGTGTTCACATTTCCATAAAACTTTATAAAGCAGCCCACAGATATTGTCTTGTTCATTTTGATTGTCAAACAGCCTGTGAAGAAGGTATTGCCATCCCCATTTTCCAGATTAGGAGAATTGACTCAGGGAGCAAATTTCCCAAGGATGGCCATTGGCAGAATCAGGCTCAAACCTGTGTCTTTGGACTCCAGGTGGAATACTTTCTTGTTTGAACTCATGGAGGGTGACTGAGGCCATCACATAGCCAGAAAATCCTGAGATAGAAACAATTGTTCAGATGCTGATGGGGGCGGGGCAAATCACCAGTACGAAGCTGTTTGGATGCAGGACAACAGGGAGTGGTGGGGACTGTGTTTCAGGACTGGTGGGCCAACACCCTGCTACAGGGAGTAATCACTACTCAGCTCCAGGTCATTACTGCCAGGAAGAAATGCCAGCTTGATTTTTTTTTTTTTTTTTTTTTGAGAGAAGCTAGAAATTCAATTGAACAAATATTTATTGGGTGTCTACTATGTATCAGACACTGGGGATAAGGCAGTGAATAAAACTGATAAAAATCTCTAGATTTTCATGTGAACTTCACCAATTTTTAAGTGTTGGGAACTAATAGAAAGTTTAGAAAACATTGTTCAGGTCCAACAAAACACATCTGTGGGCCACATTTGACCTGTAGGTTGTCAGTTTGTGGCGTCCAAAAGTTCTGATGGACCAAGTTTTTGGTTTGTTTGTTTGAGACAGAATCTTACTCTGTTGCCCAGGCTGGAATGCAGTGGTGTGATCTTGGCTCACTGCCACCCCTGCCTCCTGGGTTCAAGTAATTCTCCTGCCTCAGCCTTCCGAATAGCTGGGATGACAGGTGCCCACCACCATGCTTGGCTAATTTTTGTATTTTTAGTAGAGATGGGGTTTCCTCAGATTGGCCAGACTGGTCTTAAAACTCGTGACCTCAAGTGATCCACTTCCCTCAGCCTCCCAAAGTGCCAGTATTCAGGCACCTGCCACCATGCCCAGCTAATTTTTTAATTTTTTGTATTTCTAGTAGACATAGGGTTTCTCCATGTTGGCCAGGTTGGTCTCGAACTCCTGACCTCAGGTCATGGGCCTGCCTTGGCCTCCCAAGGAGCTAGAATTACAGGCATGAGCCACCGTGCCCAGCCTGGACCAAATATTTTCTGAAGAGGGGAGTAGAATGTTCCACTAGGGTCAGGGAAAAAATTGTTGGCAATTCTAATCCCATTTGTTTTTTAAACTCATCCTTTAAAAAATTTCATTTTTGTGAATGCTACATAACTGACTCATATATAGCACAGGCATATCACTTAAATATTTAAAGATATTACTTATATATATTGGGGATAAGTGATCAAAGTATTTTTATTGGTAAGGGTGTGGAGCTGAAGGGTTCAAGACCCCTGGAATAATAGGCCAGGCATGGTCGCTCACTCCTGTAATTCCAGCACTTTAGGAGGCTGAGGTGAGCGGATTGTTTAAGCCCAGGAGTTTGAGACCGGCCTGGACAATATGGTGAAACCCCGTCTCTAACAAAAGAAATACAAAAATTCGCCGGGCATGGTGGCATGCACCTGTCTTCCCAGCTACTCAGGAGGCTGAGGTGGGAGGATCACTTGAGCCCAGGAGAGTGAGACTGCGGTAAGCTATGCTCACACCGCTGCACTCCAGCCTGGGTGACAGAGCTAGACCCTGTCTCAGAAAAAAAAAAAAAAAAAAAGAAAAGATAAAAGAAAGACCCCTAGACCCCTGGAATGGTCTTTGAAAAGCATATATTTGTACATCACCTACCTGAGACAGGGCTAAAGCTGTAGTCTCCAGCTTGGTGCTCAAGGGACCTCAGAAAGTGTGAGACTGGGTAGTGTGTCTACAAAAAACATTGGCTCAACCCAAACCATCCCCTTTTTCTTCCACCAGAGCACTGTCCTATGAGCAAAAACTGCAGATATCTTTGAGCGATAGAAGAGACAACCGGGCTGGGGGCCAGTTCAGTGCGGACCTACATTTCAACCACCATGATGAAGGTTTGGGGCTGTTATGGTCACGTTTGCTTTTTGCTTTTTATAATACTGAGATATACTTGTGAGAATACAGCTGTGCTGGAGAAGCCAGGACTACGAAGTAATTTAATATTCATTCTTAAGTGTCAGGAGGTTACTATAAGAAAGCAGGTGACCAACTACTCCTCCCTGAGCTCAGAGAGTGAAAACATGGGTGTAAACCTCTATGAATGAGACTCAGGTTACAGTCATGGAAGACATAGTGAGCTTCAGCTGAGTCCTGTTCTTGAGCCTGTCTTGGACACCATACCCCCATCTGTTAGTAGAGTGGCAACGTGGTCTAGAAAGAGCACTGGACAAGGAAACCTGGAGTCCTGTAGAGACCTTTTTAACTGCTATGACCTTAAGCATGCCAGATGTGTCCGTTTCTGGATCGCATTTTCTTCTCGTTTTTGAATAAGGAAGGGCATGGTTTATGGTCTCTGAGCTTCTTCCTTCTACTTCAACCACTGGTTCTATGCTAAGTCTCAGTGTTGGAATGTAGATACTTTTGAGTGTTTTCCTAAACCGGAATCAGTTGTCTGTAACCCAGATCAATACACTAGCTGCTGTAGCAAACAAATCTCAAAACATACAATGGCCCATGCCTGGTAGAAGTTTACTTCTTGTTTACAAAAGGTCTAAAATGTGTTTCCCTAATGAGCAGGCCATTTTCCTCCAAGTGGTGATACAGGGAAGCAGGATCTTTCCTCTCCTCCTTGTGGTTCTGACATCTTAGGTACTTGACTCCAATGTAGCCATGCTCATTTCCATTGAGCTGGTGGAAGAGGACAAAGCATAGTCAATTGAGCCTGAGAGATTTTTAAGGACCGACTAGGAGGGGTGTCCATTAATTCCGGTCAAATTCCATTGGTGAGAAATCACTCATATAGAAACACCTAAATACAGAAGAGTCTGGGCAAGGTAGTTCAGCTCTGTGCCCAGGAAAAAGAGGAAATGGATTTAGGCAATAGGAATCAATCTGTGCCATAGAAAGGAGAGTTTAAAGGAGAAAGAATTATGTGAATTGAAGAAGAGTAAGATTAGGGTGATGTTAATTATATTGCTCTTTCTGAAGAGCTAGAAGTCCTCAGTTGCTGAAGGATGGCAGGACCTGGGTTTAAAAATATTTTCTGGCCCACAAGGAAGAGCCCTGGGCAAAGACTCAAGACACACTAGGTTCTGGTTTGGTTGTCTCAAACTAGCCATGGGACTGAATATAATTTATCTGACTGTTATGTTTACAGTTTCTGCATCTGTTAATTGTAACCAAAATGCATACTCTAACTACCTAACAGAATTGTTTTAAAAGTCAGGTATAGCAACATCTTGCACATTTTGAAAAAAAACAATGATTAAAATGGAGAATGAGTTTAAATTGTAGATGGAGAAAATTAAGTTGGATAAGGAAAAAAGAAACAAGAACTTTCCCCATAGTGAAACAAGGAAAATTTTTAGGGAATGTGCAAATAACTTCAAGAAATCAATGGGAAACAATTTTGACAAGATTGGAAAGAAGGCTCCAACTCAAAGGGTAGCTTGCGGGGGTTGGCACAGGAGACATGGACTGTGGTTCTGGCACTACACACAGATTGCTGTTTGACCTTGACTGAATTTCTTCCCCTCTTGGGGCTTCAGTTTCCCCTTTGCAAAACAAAAGGATTGAACTAAATAATTTTGCTAGGGTCTCATTCTCAAATGGTATACCTCTGATTGTGCACTCAATCCTGTCTGGACGCAGGGATCCCAAGGGCTTTAAGACACAGTCAACTGCCAGGTTGGCATTTCAACATGGATGTCCAACAGGCATTTCCAGCCTCTCACATGCATCCAAAGCCTTAGGTTGTCTTCCTTTCCCAGAAGGTTCCTCCTGTGGTACAGCCTTCCACACTTCAGGAAAAGGGCAGCTACCCTGGGAGTCCCCCTTTATCCCTCAGTGCCACACACAGCCTGCATCCCATCGACCAGCACATCCTGTTGCTCCACCTTCAAATCTCACCTCCTTCCTGCCATCACCTCGCATCTGTGCTGTGCACCTGCCTCACAAGGGCTCTCCCTGAGCCCACTCTCACCGCTCACTGTCTGTTCCTCACTCAGTCGTCAGGGTGAGCTCTTTATTCTTTCCTCCATTCAAAATCTCCCAGTGACTTCTTATCGCATTTGGAATAAAATCAGAATCCTTGCCTTGGCCTGCCCAGGTTCTTGACCTCACCTGTAGCTCTCTCCTGCTTCTCCTGACCACCCCCACTTTGGCCATAGCCAGTTTGGCTGCTCTTCAGCATGTGGGGCTCATTTTGGTCTCAGGGCCATGGCGCTTGCTGTGCTTGGGGCTCTTTCCTTCCAGATCTTCTTCCAGTTCCTTCATTTGCTCCATTCCCATCTCACTTCTGAGGTCCCTTCTTTCAGGAGGCTTCTTCTCTAGCCCCTAATCCATTGACCTCTAGCTCTCCATCCTTCTCTAGCCCCTAATCCATTGACCTCTAGCTCTCCATCCTTCTCTAGTTCCTAATCTACTGATCTCTCACCCTCATCCTGACTTATTTCTCCTTAAGGCACTTATCACTCCCTGACATTATTTTATTTCTTTAGTTGTGTATCTTCTGTCTCTCTCCACTAAGATGTGAACTCCATCAGTGCAGAGACTTTTCCTGTGTTGTGTACAACTGTATCCCTTGTGATGTCTTGTAAGCATTCAATAAATATTAACTAAATGAGTGACTGAATCAAGGAGGAGAAACTGACCATAGAGCCTCTGCAGAGCGACAAACATTCTTCCACAAATGGAGGAGAGCTTGGGACTTGGTTTTCTGGCCAGAGGTGAAGCTGGGCCATCCCCCTGCAGCCTGGAGTGGAGGTATTCGTGCAGGGCATGGGTCTCTGATACTGGGAGCCAGTTGTCTCTGCCCTGAGGCTCTGATCAGATCCAGGCACTCGGAGGTTCTGTGCTTCCCTGCTTTTCCCTTTTTAGGTGGTACTTGGCTGACCTCCCAGGGAGTATAGCGGGCTTCTTCTCTAAGCCATTTGTTCTTGCTGTTAAGAAATGACTAAGCAGATTCTCTGTCTCCTGGTAGCCAACTTCCAGCCTGCAAGACTTGATGCTTTTCTGAAAGAGGCCCCTTCTTTTGCTCTGTGTTCAGAGAAAGCACGAAGCAGACATCACAATTGTTGCCTCCTTTGCAATGGTCTGACTCACTTCCTCTTGGTGTGTGGCTCTAGGTTGACCCCCACAAGGAAGAGAGAGACAGAAACTGGTGTGATTCCTACCCTCAGGACTCAGTGTCCAAGTCCTGCTGGATATTACAGAATGACTGGTTGAGACTATTCAGATGGTGACCTGATAATACTGGCACCATTTTTACTGACAGATTGCTAAGTGCCAGGCACCATGCTAACCTCCCTAGGTACCTTAGCTCATTTAATTCTTGCAATTACCTTGTGAGGTAAGTACTGTGACTTTATAGGTGAGGAAATGGAGGCAAAGGGAAGTTGAGGAACTTACCCAAGGTCATATGGCTCAGTGGCGGGGGACTGCATGGAAGCACAGGACCCTGTTTTCAATATGCTTGCCTGTCTTGTCCAGGGTGCTTCTACACAGTGCTGCACAGACAGCTCCTAAAGCTGAGTGCAGCAGGCACACAAAGAAAACCCCAAGTAATTCTTCCAAGGGTCTCTGCTTCACCCCCTTAGTTTACTTTAGGAAGACCTCTGCCAAGTTCAGTATGAAGTTAACAGATTTAAT
The DNA here is from genome assembly GCF_001698545.2 of Rhinopithecus bieti. Taxonomy (NCBI): domain Eukaryota; kingdom Metazoa; phylum Chordata; class Mammalia; order Primates; family Cercopithecidae; genus Rhinopithecus; species Rhinopithecus bieti. The sequence continues at coordinate 843,052 of NW_016812009.1, forward strand.
GTGAAAAACTGGTTTAGAAGTGAACTAGCTTGTGGACTACTGGGTATAAATAAAACTAGAAAGAACTTTGCAGAATCATTTATATGTTGGCATTTATTGCAAATCATCAGGAGAGTGATATATCAAACTGTCATTCCTGAATTTAATTGACTAGGGAATATGTTTTTTTCCCCCTTAGGAGTATCTGAGGGGCTAGAGTTCCATGAACACTCTTTAGAAATTGCTGAACTGTGCAGATATACCCACTGACTGTAAAGATGCCTTGGGCATTCCTCTTTCTATTCCTTTGCCCACCCCAATTTCCCCATCTGGAATTCATCCTCTGTCCATCCATCCATCCATCTGTCCATCCACTAAACATCTACTGTGTTCTGGGCACTATACAAGGTGCTTTCTCCTAAGTCATCTTGTTAGTTTTTGCCACAGCTCCATTCCATAGATAAAGAGGTGATAGAGACAGGAGACAGACAAGGGTCCCTGGCAAAAACACAGCTAAAACCTAAAACAGGCCTGAAGGCTGAAAAACCGGACTGCTGGTCCCAGATGAAACCCACCCTTTCCTGACTGATTCGCTCTGAATAATGCACAGGTGGAAGCAGGCGGAGCAGGGAGGAGGAGCCTGTCGTCTTCAGTTCCTATGTAGTGGCCTGGGATTCAGTCTGTAAGGTGCAGGCCTGCTAGCAGGATTCTCTCTCGCTTGGCTGGGAGTTCCTCTTTCCTTTTTCCCTTTTCACCCAATAATCCCTTCCCCGCATTTCACCCTACAATGTGTCTGTGTGCCTAAATTTTCCTGGTAGTGTGAAAAGAACCTGTTTTTTCCTGCAGCAGAGACAGCATATCAACAAACCACAAAGCTGGACAGTGAAAGGGCTGGGATTAGAACCCAAATTTCCCAATCCAGATTCCAGATTTTTTTTTCTTCTATTCTTCAGTGTTTTGTCCTGTAGTTGCTTATTCATATTTTCTCCATTTGTCAAAATCCCAACTCAAACTTTGTTTCCTTCAGAAATTCATGTTTCTCTTTCTTCCTGCCTGCTCTGCACAGAGAACTCCCTCCATCTTCTAAACCTCCTCCAGACCATCTCTATCTAGATTTGGCACCCACTTCATCAGGTTTCTGGTTAAGAAGTGAGTGTGTGTATGTATGGGGGGGGGTGAGTGTGGATGTGGGTGTCTTGGATCTCCAGTGGTGTGTAAGCCAAGCACTTGGCACACATCATCTTTACCTGGCACATCAGCCTTGTGAGAGAGGTACCATTACACTCATTTTGTAGATGATGGAACTGATGCACGATGAGATTGAGCCACTCGCCCAACATCACGAAGCATCAGTGATGAAGCAGGATTTGAGCCTCAGTCTTCTGGCCCCAGAATCCACATTCCTTCCACTATTCTATGCTGAACCCCTTGTTGAACCCCTAGTTTCATAGCTGAGAGACTGAGGCCCATGGAGGGACAGTGGCTAGCCCCAAATCCCACAGCTGTGAATAGCCGTGCTAAGACCACATGCAAAGGCTCACATTCGGGAACCTTTCTTCCCCAGCAGGCTGCTTCCCCAGGTCTAATGCAGGTCCCAGCTATTGCTGCCAGTCAGTTCCTGTTACCTGGATGCCATGGAAATTGTACCTTGTAGCTCTTGATACGGCAGGAGCCTGGTAGCTGCTCCCTGGGGGAGAGCCAAGGAAGGTCAGAGTACTAGCCTGCAGACCCAGCACCTAAAATAAACCAGGCAGCAACCCCAGTGGAAACCAGGCAGCAACCCAAGAGCGTGACATAACCTTCCCACAGCTCAGAGCTGGAGGCGGCTTCCAGCTCCAAGGTTCCCTGGGTACAGCGCCTAACAGAGCACACGTGCACTTCAGGGCTGCGACTTCTTCCTTTTATTTTAAAGAAAATGAGTTTCTTTTACTCTGGTTCTAGAACTGAGGGCTGGCAGGAATTGAAGGAGCTAAGAGCCAGGAGACCCTTGGACCATGGTGGGGAAGGCGCAAGGATTAGGCTTCAGATTGGTTTCCAAATTCGAATGTTCATCAGAATCACTGGAAGAGCTTTCAAAAATGATCCGGGTTTCATTCCAGACCTACAGAATCAGAATATCTGGGGACAGGGCCTGGGAATCGGTATTTGAATGTGTTCTCCAGGTGAGTCTCTTCTGGTTCAGGTTTGTGAACTACCTTCCCAAATATGCCTCTTCATGGCTATCTCCATTTGCTGGTAGTCCACCAGATCTCCATCTGCCATCCTCAACTCACACTTAGTACACCTTTTTTTTTTCACCTGTGAAATTTAAATTCTATTTTGTCCATGTCCATAGCTTTGAGGGTTGGTGTGATAACAGCACTTAATGGGGGTTTCTGTTATTTTTTTTGGCAGATTTTAGGTTTTCTCTTTAAATGGAAGTTCAGGAGGGGTCTGTTCTGCCAGAGGAATAAGTCCCCTGAGAAGTCACTTTTGAAAAATTTGGTTGTGTTAGAAGTCTGTCTCTGAGGCCTTTAGTATCCAAAGCAGTCCGTGAAAGTCAGAGGTTGCCATGGGAATGGCAGCTGCTGGGAGACAGGCTATTGTGTTTAGATTCTTGTACTAATAACACCCTCCCCAGCAGCCAGAAATACCTGTTGAAAGGAGAGGTTCTTTTCTTCTTATTCAAGAAGAGTTTGGAAAGTTACTTTCCTCTGCCTTGAAGAGGGTCAGGGGTTTGTGGTTAGGTGGACAAGTGACTGTTTTTTTCTCCTCTTGCCCAAGGTGCAGCAAGAGAACTCAGTTGGAACCTCGGACCCTCCCAGCCGATCAGTATATCTAAGGGGGAGAAAAGCCACACTGGCCATGGGGAGACCCTGGATGAATGTTGACACCAAGCTGACCTGAATTCCAGGCTCACATTCTAGATGTGTGTTCTCCCCTGGGTAGGAGTCACTTACAAAAGGATTCTGGGGAGATTGTTAGCAGCCTACTTTCCACTTCAGTGGAAAGAGCATTGGGTTGCATGCATCTTCTAGCTGCATGAGAGGGCAAGAAAAGGAAAAAGAGGAGAGGACTAGTTTTAGTTGAATATTATACCTACCACAAGTTAGGTGTTGTGTTAGGTGCAGGGAAATAAAAATCACTAAGAATTTGTACTTGCAAGGAGTTCACTGTCTCGAGGCAAGCATGGAATCAGAGATGGCAAGTGGTGGTCATTTTGTTTGCTGACTGGTGAGGAAGGGATGGATGTCATTTGCTATGTCTGGATCTAAATAAACAATACCGTGATTTCCACTGCTCAGAGCTGTATGTGGTGCCCTGTGAATGGTGCAGATGAGACGTCCAAAGACAGCATTGTTCATACTGGCTCAGGATGGATGAGGTACTGAAGGAGGCCAGATCGGAGGAGCCAGTCTGGGCAGGGCAAGGTAAGGGGTCCTTCTGTGAACTCAAGAGAAGTTTCCTGTTTTGCGTCCCTTCTCAAAGCCCTGGGAGAGTGCTAGCCCTTAGGAACATTACAAAGTGCACCTGGTTTTCTTTGGGGAAATTCCACTTTTGAGTCCTTTACCCTTTTAAGAATATTTCTTCCCTTGTTTCTCCTTATCCTTGATCAGGTCCCTTTTTCAGGGAGAGAAATTGTCCAACAATTTATACTGCTAAGGGTAATTTAAACCACTCTAGAAAGGCTTATATTTGAAAGAAAGAGCCATGAGGTGATGGATATGTTAATTAGCTTGATTTAATGACTCCACGTTTCATTAATAAATCATAACACTACTTTGTGCTTAGAAATACATACAATTACAAGTTGTCAATTTGCAATAAAATAAAAATAAACAAAAATAAAAAAGGAAGAGCTGAGAGAACAATGCTTAACTCCACACAGTTAACACTGGGGATCTAGACCACATGTACCTAACTGGGGAGATTCTTTAGGCCAGGGATTGGCAAACTTTTACTGTAAAGGACTAGATAGCAAATGCATTCAGCTTTGTGGGTGATGCAGTCTCTGTTGCAACTGTTCAGCTCTGTTGCTGTTCTGCAAAAGCAGCCACGGACGATACCAATAAGTGAATGGGAGTGGTGTGTTCCAATAAACCTTTATTTGTAGATACCAAAATTAGAATTTCATGTATTTCATGTGTCATAAAACATTATTTTTCTTTGCATTTTTTCCAGCTATTAAAAATGTGAAAAGGAGTCTTAGCTCATGGACTGTACAAAAACAGAATTCCATGGGCCAGTTTGCTAACCTTTGCCTTCCTATCACCTCTTCTATCACATTATAAGATGAGCGGTGCTGTGGGGTGAGGTCACTCTGCCTAGAGATTCTTTTTGTATGGCCTAATAGTTTATCTATTTCTTTTTTTTGAGATGGGGTCTCGCTCTGTCATCTAGGCTGGAGTGCAGTGAGTGGTGTGATCTCGGTTCCCTGCAGCCTCTGCCTCCCAGGTTCAAGTGATTCTCCCACCTCAGCCTCCCTAGTAGCTGGGATTACAGGCACGCACCATCGTGCCCAGCTACTTTTTTTTTTTCTTCTATTTTTATAGAGACAGGGTTTCACCATGTTGGCCAGGCTGGTCTTGAACCCCTGACCTCAGGTGATCCACCCACCTTGACCTCCTAAAGTGCTTGGATTACAGGCACGAGCCACCACGCCTGGCCTACCCATTTCTTTAGTCAAATGCGGAGGACCTACTGTGTGTTAGGGGCTGCTCCAGGTACTGGGAATTCAGAAGTGAATGAGACAAGTGCCTGCCTTCGAGTAACTTATGTTCCCTTGGCCATGGCAGGAAGATTTAAGGAGTGGAGACAAGATGTGGGTTTTGGTCTGAGTCTTTGCTACCCTGGACTTGGGTCTCTTTTAGAGACTGGTTGTTCTTGGGGGCTAGGCTGGTTTGCATCATTTGCTGTGGATCCTGAACACAGGTCCCATAGTAATCAGCTGCAGGAGAGCTGTGTGACATGCTTGGAACCAATGCCCTGGGATAACTTTAGTGTTCTGAATTTCCAACTAAAAGTGCAGCCAAAAAATAAAAATGAGTAAAATAGCATAAAACCCAAGACCTTTAGGGCTCAGTGTATTCTGGCACAGCATTTCAGTGGGATTCTGGGATGGTTTTCAAGAGCCGTGGCTTCTCTTGACTTTCCCATGGCCTATTCCAAGACAACCACTGATCTGCAGATGTTCCCCCAGGACTGGGGCATGGCAGAGGCCCATTGCTATAGCAGCTACTGCTGCTGCCAGGGCCAGAGGTCAGTACTCATGTGGTCTCTGGCAATGGCCGTCCTCCTCCAGCTCCCACCCATTCCCAGGCAGGTGATAGAGAAGCCCTGTGGATTCCTCCTTTGAGACCAACAGGTCCCTCCATGATGTAGGAAAACAGATGTGGCTGCATTGAGACAGAAGAGGGGCTCTCCAGTGAGTAAGAAATTGTTCCCAGCCCATGGGCCTCATGATTTACAGGGCATCTGCCTCATATCTGGTCCCTTTGTTATGTGCTACGGGGATGTGGGGGTGAGGGTGAGGTAGGGAATTGAGCCTGGAGGAAAGAGGACAGAAAGATAAGGGAGGTGGTATGGTTCCTGCTTCCAAGTTCTGCAAAGTCCGGCGAGGTGGAAATTACATGAAGTAGTTCGGGCATCCCAGGGAGCAACACTTTTGTTCTTTAAAATTCAAACTGCTCTAATCACCAATGATCTTGCTGTCCCCTAAGTTCCTTGTGTAGACAATGAGAAACTTCATTACCTGATCGCCTGATTGCAAAGGTTTTTTTCTGCTGTCAGAGTCTAAAGTTTGAAGCATCCTGCCTTCTTTTCCTGGGGTCTCCCATCTTTTCCATATCCACCTCATCTCTCTTCTTCTACTTCTGCCTCTTCCACTGTGATCTGGCTTAGAGATGCTCAGCATCTGCCCAGAGCTCATCTGGGAGTGCCATCCCAGGCCAGGTTCTCAGGGAATGGGGACAGACAGTGTGGAAATGTGGAGGGAGAGGGGAATCTGCCCTTGGCCAGCTGGGTTTCATTGGAAGCCTCCTCTATGTGGCACCTTGCTCCTAGCCAGACTTCCTTTAGCCACTTTTAATATGTATTTTTAGGGTTTATTCATAAATATCACATGTTACACATGCATTCATTCAGCAAACATTTGTTGAGTGCCTATCACACACCAAACACAATGGTGGGGATAAAAAAAAGTGGGTGAAATGGACCCAGAATGTTGGTCCTATTTCATGTCTGCAAGGTCACTCCACTCTCTTATTTTGCGGTTGAAGATTCTGAGGCTCAAAGTGGGACAGTGGCTTATTTAAGGTGACATCATTAAGGGTAGAGCCAAGACAGGAACACAGGACCTTTTAATCTAGGTGAGACCAGACAGCCGAAATTGTATTTCCATACATATATTTAGCATTTAAAATGTACAGAGTATGTCTATGGTGACATACTCTGTATGTCCATCTCCCTGGTGACAGGAGGCAGGCATGGTTACTATTATTCACATACTTATGAAGAGCCTTCATGTGGTTATTCATTTTTCAGATGAAGAAACTGAGGTTCACGAGGTTACACATTTGAATAAAAGTCACATGGCTGGAGGTAGCAGAAATAGGAGAAGGACTTGGGTCTTCTGATTCCCAATCACTTGTAACACGGATCTCCTCACCTGCACCAACCACTTCTCATAGAAGAGCTGTCTCTCTCCTCTGTGACTTCCTGGTGGCCTGTGGTCAAAGATGACTGAGAAGAGACCCCAGACCATCTCGTAGTATGCTGCAGTACCATCAGGATACAGGAAAGAGGCAGAAACTCAGAGACCATTAGGAGAGGGGCGAAAGAAAAAACCAGGAAAGATTGGCTGACATAGAGAGAGGTGAAGGGTATGGGAGAAATGGGAGAAGAAAGCAGCATAAGACTGGTCTGGTAAGAAAGAATGGAGCTTTGTGATAATTTTGACACCCTTCCACATAAAAGCTAGCTGTCATGGTAAGGGAGGTGTTGATACACACAATGCGACTTGGACCACTGATGGGTAAGGGAGTTATAAATCCCGTCTGTGATTTGATTAGGGCTGGCGATCCACAGTGTTCGACTGCCTGACGTCATCCTTGAATTCCTTAAATTCCTATCAGCTTTCTGATTGGATTCCTCCTCACTAACCGCTCTCCCACTGGAAACAAGAAACAGTAGCCTTGTGGCTGGCTCGTAGAATTCCCTAGAATTCCCTGAGGTTCCCTCATGAACCTCAGTTTCTTCATCTGATAAATGAATAACCACGTAGAGGCTCTTTATAATTATGTGAAGAATAATAATCATGCCTGCCTCCTGTTACCATGGAGATGGAGATGGACATACTCTGTACATTTCTCTGCATTGAGGAGAGTTGGTAAAAGAGAAGAAAACAACTTCAGTCTCTCTTGATTGTCTTTTAAATGATCTCTTTCAGGTTTAGGGGGATCCCTATGGTGTTAGACCTCACAGAATTGATGCTACTATTATAACCCATCCATTAAATCATTTTTTTTCTTTTTATCAGTTTTATTCGTTTTTTTTTTTTTTTT
>NW_016812009.1:850880-884930 GCF_001698545.2 Rhinopithecus bieti
TTTTTTTTTTTATCTTTTTTTTTTTTTTTTTTTTTTTTTTTTTTTTTTTTTTTGAGACAAGGTCTCACTCTGTTGCCTAGGCTGGAGTGGAGTGGCACAATCACTGCTCACTGTAGCCTTGACATCCTGGGCTTAAGCCCTCCTCTGCCTCAACCTCCTGAGTGGCTGGGACTATAGGCACATGCCACCATGCCAGCTAATTTATTTTTATTTTCTTGTAGAGATGGGATCTTGCTCTGTTGACCAGACTGGATATGTGATCCAATTTTCTATCAATAAGTCAGCAAATATGTAATGAACAGCTTCTATGCAGCCATTTTTAGATCAGCTGCTTTGGGGGATACAGAAGGAACGTATTTGAGAGACTTTTAAACTAGCTTATGAATCCCTTAGAGCAAGACTAATGTCACAGCTAAATGTAATTACTCACTTATTTGCTTGGTAGTCCATTGGGGCTCTGGAAATTTATCATCATCCTGTCGGTGGCTCTGTGCTATGTAGAGAGATTATGACTTATTCACCCATTTGACAAATATTTATTGAACACATACTGTCTGCTAGATATGGTAATGAAATAGTGGTTCAAGTATTCATGGCTTCTAACCTCAGAGAGCCCATGTTTAGTGAAGGGAGAGAGGTAGCAGTCACTAACAGAATAAGTCATTTATGAGACACATCAGAAAGGGAGCAAGGAGTGTGAGTAACACAATGACATTCAGGGTGGTGGGGACCCGGGGTATGTATGTAGGGTGGGCAAGGAAGGCCCTAAAGTGGGCTGGGGCCTGAAGTTTGACAATGACCAGCCGCGGGGGATGTGAGCATATGGGTGAGGGAGACAGAATATTCTAGAGAGAAGACAAAACTACCCCAAAATTTAGTGGCTTAGAACATAAAGGTATTATTATTTCCCACAGCCCTGTGGATTGATTAGCCTCTGCTGGGTGTCGATTCCCACTGGAGTCTCTCATGCAGCGGTAGTCAGACAATTGCTGGGGCTGGAGTCACCAGAATGCTGGACTTGGCTGAATGGATATTCAAGATAGTTCCTTCACTCCCATGCCTAGCTGGAGGTTGCTATCAATGCTTTCTCTCTGTGTGACTTCTCCACATGGCTAGTTTGGGCTTCCTAATGGCATGGAGGGCTCGGGATGGTTGAACTTCTTCTGTGGAGCCTGGCTTTGTCCAGAGTGAGCAGGGAGGAGGAAACCACTTGTCTTTTTAAAGACTAGACCTAGGCTGGGCTAGTATCACTTCTGCTTTATCCTCTTGATCAAGGAAGTCACAGTCCAGCTCAGACTGTAGGACATGGAGAATTAGACTCCACTTCTCAAAGGGAAAATGGCTGGTGTCTTCAAGGAAGGAAGGGATGGTGACCATCTTGGAGACAAGCTAAGGCTTTGAGATCAAAAAGTCTTGGTGCGTCAGAGGACCAGAAAGCCAGCCAGTGCTGCTGGAGCACAGGAAGGTGGCACAAGATGAGGCAGGAAGGATGGACAGAGTGGTATCCTCATAGGTAAATTGTGGTAGGGAATTTTGATTATTTATTTATTATCATTATTACTTTGAAATGGGATCTCTCTCTGTCACCCAGGCTGGAGTGCAATGGCACAATCATGGCTCACTGCAGCCTCAACCTCCCTGGGCTCAAGTGATCCTCCTACCTCAGCCTCCTGAGTAGCTGGGACTACCAGCGCACGCCACAACGCATGGCTAATTTTTCTATTTTTTGTAGAGATAGGATCTTCCTGTGTTGCCCAGGCTGGTCTCAAACTCTTGGGCTCAAGCTATCAGCCTGCCTTGGCCTCCCAAAGTGCTGGGATTACAGGTGTGAGTCACCATGCCTGGCTAGATTTTTTTTGTTTTTTAAGTCACACAAAAGCTTTAGGTTTCCTTCTTTCCAAGGGCTGATAGTCATAAGGAGTCTTCTTTCTTTCTGTTCCAGTCCATCTTCATTTGCTGCCCATAAGTTATCCTATAGCCCAGTGCTGGTCGCACGCTCTCTAGCCCCCCACACCTTCAGTGAGTTTCCATTGCTTCCAGAACCAGGCACAGATTGCCCAGCCTGGTTTCAAGAGTGCTCTACCACGTTGTGCACTTAAACATCTTTTGTCACATTTTTGCCCAACCTGTCAAATTGGATCCCTTGCTCCCCCTCATCCCTCCACCGAGAGGTGCCTTTGTCTCCCTGCCTCCACACCTGGTCACATCAGTCACTTGCCCTTCTGTGGCCCCATCTCCCCTTGTCAAAATCCTGCCTTTCCTTCACAGCTTATCTCCAATGTCACTTCCTCAAACTGAGCGAGCCCTCTACTGCTCAGAAACCTAGTTCTTCCTGATTCAAAGCAGAGCTGATGCTTCGGAAGGTACAGTCACATCTGTATGTATCTTACTCTCACTTTCACAGGTCTCCTCCCCATTGACTCTAGGTCTTCAAGGACAGAAAGCATGCCAGCCTTGCTTCTTCTGCCCCATGGCTCCATGCCTCACACACAGCAATCATTCAGTCGATGCCTGTCAAATTCAGCAGCGGTTTTTCTGGGCCACCAGCCTCCAATTGTCTCTTTCTTTCCCATGGCAAATTGCAGCATTCAGCTCCCAGCAACTCCTGATTTGCAGCCCCAAGGTTCCTGGCAGGTCTCTCCTGCAGGACCATGGAGCTGCCGTTCCCAGACGGCCAGGCCTGCACAGGCCAGAGCTGGGTCCCAGGGAGATGGAGCGCTTCTGGTTCTGCAGACTTCCCTGGCTCCTCTCTCTCCAGCTGCCTTGCACTTGTTTTCCTTGGCAGGAGGAAGCCCTCAGTCACCACTTCATCTTCCATTTATAGGCATGTATGCATCTTTGTTATTCTTTTCATAAAATGACAGTGTTCTCAACTCAGAAAAGAAGAAAAGAGGGTTGAGGACCATGCAAAGCAAAGAAGGCATTTTATATAAGGCCTCCAGCTTCCTGCAATGTTTCTGTCCGTATTGGAGAACGGAGGGCATTCTTTCTGCCTCTACTGCCCTCTCTTCTGTGACTTAGCCTGTCCCACTAACTTCTCACACTTTGATGATGGGCTACTATGGGCTCCTGGTGTGAGTCCATGCCTACACCGTCCTTCGGTCCTTCATCTGACACCAGAACACCCTGAGGTCCAGAGTGAAGCTTTGTGAGCGCGAATGTGTTGTTTTTATTGTTGTTTGGTTTGTTCGCTTGTTTGGTTTCTCGTTTTGTTGTTGTTGTTGTTGGAGACAGGGTCTCCCAGTCACCTAGGCTGGAATGCAGTGGGAGGATATTGGCCCAATACAACCTCAACTTTTCAAGCTCAAGGATCCGCTCACCTCACCTCCCAAGTAGCTGGGACTATAGGCATACACCACCATGCCTGGCTAATTTTTATTTTTTTTTGTATTTTTTGTAGAGATAAGGATCTCATTATGTCTGACCTTGAACTGCTGGGCTCAAGTGATCCTCCTGCCTTGACCTCCCAAAGTGCTGGGATTGCAGGCGTGAGCCACCATGCTTGGCTGAGAGCTCTAATTTGTCCACTGGTCAAGCTATACGTGAGTGCAAAAAGGAAGAATAACAACAGCAAACATTTATGTGGTGCTCTCTATATTAGACAGTGTTTTAAGGAGTCTATAAACAGTAGGTCATGTAATCCTCACAGTAACCCTATGAAGTTGTACTATTATTATCCCCATTTTGCAGATGCAGGAACTGAGGCAAATAGAGGTTACCTCATCTTCCCTTGGTCACACCAATAGTCAGTAGCAGAGCTGGGATCTGAGGCCAGGAAGGCTTGCTTCAGAGTCTGCATCTCTGACCTCTGGCCATGCTGCCTGAATGGGTCATCAAACTGAGACGTTTAACCTAGCAGGGTCACTTAGTCCTTCTTATATACCCAAGTGTGCTGGAGAAGACAGTGTGTCTGAGGGTTGTAGGCAAGAGCCTGCACAGGTTTGAAGTAATTCTTGGCACAGGTAAATCAATTTGATTCATATTCTAACTTTCCTACAGATTTATGATTCTTAGTTTAGTGTTTTGTGCCTATTTGGAAGGATAGATCAGCAAAGGGATTTGTTGGTATATCCAAGAGCAAACTGCTTCTTTTGGCTCCAATCCATATCCTGGGAATTCACTAAGTAACTAATGAATTCATTTTCTTCTCTCCTTCCTTAATTCATCAAACTCTGATCCCGTGCCTTGTGTGTGCAAAGCACCATATGGCACAAGGACAGGTGCAGAAAAAGAACACTAAGTGAAACAGACATCATCTCTGCCTTCAGGCTATGAGTATGTGTGCACATGCATATACTCACAAGGAAACCTGAGACTCTACCTGTAACTGTCTGCGTATTCTTTCGGGTCATCTTTTAGTATTCTCTGGAGTGCCATATGTGCTGCGTTTCACTGGTTTCCTGGAGTCTAGAATGCCCACATACAAACGTTTTCATAAGGGAGCCCACTGGAGCACAGATGCCACAGGCCCGTGGCTCTCCTAGCAGTCCAAACTGGATAGCCTAGTGACGGTGGATTCCTGCCCCAGACTCTGCATGGGACTCTGTTCAGCTAAGTTAAGGTGCAGACTGGATTAGCTTCCCAGGGCTGCTGGGCAAGTTATCACAGACTTGCTGGTTTAAAACAACAGAAATGTATTCTCTTAGTTCTGAAGGCCAGTGGCCAGTGGTTTGAAATCAAGATGTCAGCAGGGTTGGTTCCTTCGGGAAGATTCTGAGGGCAACTCTCTTCCATGCCTCTCTCTTAGCTTCTGGGGCTGTTGGGAGCCATTGGCTTGTAGATGAATCACTCCAATCTGTGCTTCATCTTCACACAAACTTCTCTCTGTGTCTCAAATCTGTGTCGGCCTTTCTCTCAATGATCAATCGTTGGGTTTAGGGTACACCCTGAATCCTAGTAGACATCATCTTGATCCTTAATTATCTGCAAAGACCCTATTTTCAAATAAGGTCACATTCATAGGTTCTGGGGTTTAGGATGTGGGTCTGTCATTTTTAGGGCCACTGTTCAGCCTACTCCACAGACAGAATCCTGCTCAACTCAGTGTTCCTGACAGGTGCTACCAATATGGCAGTATTGTCATAGAAATTAAAATCTATTTGTATCCCTAGGGTAGTAGCCATTTATTTCCATCTCCATGTGTGTGCACATATGTATAAGAATAAGGAATCCTCAGTATTTATTTTTTTGTTTGTTTGTTTTTGCCTGGAAGCATGTTTGAAGTGGAATACAAGAATGTTGCACTGACTGATAAAACATGTATCAGTCAGGTTCCAGAGTTCAACTCAAATGGTTCAAATGAAAACAAACAAAAAAAAAGATGAAAAAACTAACAAAGCACTACTTTCAAAGGTGTGGACAGGTTTAAAGAAACCAATAAGAAATGCCAAGGCACCTAGAGACTAGCAACAGTGGAACGCCATGGACACGCTTTGGCCTTAGAGGGGAAGGGGAGGGATCAGTGTTACAAGAATCCCAGTGAGAGCTACAATTGTAGAGGAGGTGCTGCCTGGTTTTAGAGGACCAGGCACTACTGAAATGTGGCCCAAAGTAGGAATGGAGAAAGAAAGACACCCCAAATGTCTTTCCTCCCAACTCCTCATCTCAAGCTGATGTCTTCTGTTGGCCAAACCAAACCAGAGCCAGTTGGCAAGAGTGCCCTCGTACAGAGTTCATAGAGATAGGTCTTCTAGGAGCACCCCTGGGCCCAAGAAGAGCAGAGTTGGGTCTGTGCTAAGAACTAACCAGCATAGGTCTGTATGTGGATTCCGGGAGCCCAGGGACACATCTGCTTCATATACAGTCATGGGATCTTGGAAGTGGACCATCACTTAGAGATGATCTATTCTAACATTTCATTTTCCAGATAAGGAATTGGGTTCCAAAGAGGATAAATGTCTATGTGTGTACATGGGCACACTTGTCTGGGTGGGGTGTGACTTTCTGTCATCATTCAGAGGTCCAGGAAGGGTGGGTAGTATGGCTATTATTTACTTTAAAACCCTGAGGTTCTGAACTTGAAGAACCTCTTTGTATCTATAGCAGATTCTTGTTGGTTATCTTCCCAGTATCCATTTTGCCTTCCTTTTCCCCAGAGGCCTCCAGTTTTATTTGGGAATTCAAGTGGTTCAGGGAAGCTTCTTTTGCTGTTGGCTCAGTGGGGAGCTCAGTCAGATAGCATATCCAGTCTCCAATCATGATGACCTCTGGGTGATTTAAGCTAGTCATGTCCCAGTGAACTTCATGACTTTTGTTGTGAATGCTGGAGCAAAGAAGCTCCTACATTCCTTCTCCATGTGAACAAGGAAGCTCATGGCCTTGGGGGCTGCTGGCAGCTATCTGAAGAACAGTAGGGGAACCAGTGTTAAGATGAAGTTGAAGTTAGAACAGAGATAAAGGAAGAGAAAAAATTCCAAGTGAAACTATTGAAGCCAGCATACCTTTCATCTTTTAAAATTAGGTGAGCTAATAAGCCCCTTTTAAAGTTTAAGCTATTTGAGTCAGGTGTTTTTTCTTTTTTACACGCAGTCGAAAGAGTCAGCAGGTAGGTGCACTGCCTCTCTGGCACACACTCTTCTGAACTTGAATGAATCACCCAGCCTTTTAGATTCCTTTCACAGATGCAGGTGTAGTAAAAAAAACAATTAAAATGCATTAAAAAAGGTAATTCTTTTTCTCTACCTCATTTTCCCCTTCTGGAGAACACAAGGACCATTATCACAGCTGCCAGGACCTGCTCATTATTACATTGGGCTGCACGGATGAGTGTTCTCAAGAGAACAGAACCAGAAGGCAATAGAGGGAGAGATTCTGTATTTAAATTTCACTAGTGGTTTTCCTTTGCCATGCTTTCTGTCTTTAAGGAAACAGGCGCTCTTCCCTCGTACTGTCTCTTAGAGGTTGGGGGCCCTCTAAGGAAGGATTAGGGGTGTTGAGAAGTCTATGAGGACAGGTTTGTAGAATGTGGGTGCAGATGTGTTAGGAGAGGTAGAAATCTTTCAGGGATTTCTCTCTATTTTATAGAAATGTAAACTGAGGCTTAATGCTGGGAACCTGTTCCTTGTCACCCAGGCAATCCGGCGGCATTACAGAGAGTTGAACTCCAGAGCGCTTGCTCCCAAACCAGTCCCCACCCTCCAGATGGTCCATTTGTCTCCTCCTCAGGCCTGTGAATTGCTTCCCCTGGAACCAGATCAGATATTCTGGAGAAAGCACAAGGTCAGCATTCTATGCCGAAGACCCCGGTCTCCAGAGATGCCGTTTGCTGAACTTACTGTGCTGGGCTGATTTGGGGCCCAGGTGTTGTCCAAAGTCAGGTGACAGGCTTTGAGAGCCTCTTGGAGCTTCCTTTGGGGGAACATGGAAGAACATATGACATGAATCTCCTAAAAGTTGAAGAGGAGACTGAGGGCTGAGAGCTGAGGTGTGCAGTTAGCAGCAGCCTGTGAATGTCTGAGTCACGGAGAAATTCACAGACTGCAGCGGCATCACTTCCTTTTGTCTTTAGCTTCTGAAGTTCCACTAAAGTCCTGGGCTGGGCCACGGGGGCTGGACCTCTTTCCCCAGGAAGATTTTCTCTTTTTCACTGCAGGATTGGAAAGAGCAGGGATGACAGAGCCCAAGTAGAGGCCAGGGGGCCTGGAAGGAAGGGGCACATGAAAGGGGAGAAAAAGGGTGGGAGGGGACATAGGAAAAGATTTAGGATGTTGTGTCAAGAGGCTTATAAAGTTTGAGAGCTGGAAGAGATTTTTAGAGCTATCTGTCACATTCCTCATTTCACAGGAGAGGAACTGTCAGATTCTCAGAGAGGGAAAAGTACTAGCCTAAGGGTTCGTCCTAAACTATTGGTGGAGGTGAGACTGGAACCCAGGTCTTTTCACTTCCAAATTGAACTCATTCATTATCTGTTGCGGTGCAAGCAACCCCAAAATTAGTGATTTTAAAACCATAAACGCATTATTTCATGGTTTCTATGGGATAGAAAAATGATGGTGTCTTAACTGGGTCCTCTGACTCACAAACTCTCAGAATGCTGCACTCAAGGTGTTAGGAGGGGGCTGTGTGCTCATTTGAAGGCTTAATGGGAGAAGGTCTGCTTCTAAGTCCACTCAACAAGCTCACTTGTCAGAATGCTGTTCCTTGAAGGCTGTAGGAATGGTTTTCTGTTCCCCATTGGCTGTTGGCCAGAGACCTCTCTAAGTCACCTGCCATGCATCACTCTCCACGTGGCCCCTCACATTGTGGCAGCTGGCTTCCATTAGTGCGATAAGTGAGGGTGCAAAAGAGAGTGAGCAAGATTGAAGCCAGTCTTTTTCTAACCTTACCTTGGAAATGACATATCATCACTTTTTCTGTATCTCATTCACTGAAGTAAACCACTCTGTGTAGTCCACACTCCTGAACAGCAGAGGCAGGAACCATCTTGTTGGAAACTGCCACCATACCAAATACTTCCTGCTAATACTTGCTGCCTCCCGGAGTCATATAGCAGAGAGGACTGGGAAGGCAGCCCTAAGAAGTGTGTATTCTGTTCTACAGCTATTCTGCCCAGCCTTTCATTTAGAGAAAACACTCTTCCCACCAAGGAAGGGAAAGCAAGCATTAGTGGCAGAAAGGACAATGTAAGACTTCAAAAGAAGCAATCATCACATTGATTAATAAATACTTAAAATTTATTTTTTCATTGTTGGTCAATTGTTTGGTGATAAGATAGAGTAAGCAAGGAATTCAGTTTAGAAACTAGAGAAAGCTGGAGTCTGAATTTCAACCAAAACAAATCACTTACCCTCATGAAACCTCAGTCTGCTGATCTAGTCACCAGGATGACAGTGTCAACTTTTTAGGATTAATTGAACAACATGTAATACCTTTTGAAGTTAGCTCTTTCATATTGAGTGACTTAGTTAATAAAAACAGGCCTATTGGAATGTCAAATAAGGACTTCCCCTCTTGCACTGCATCCTAAACTTTAAAAGAATGGATATGGTAGCTAATGGGATAAGGTAGGAAACAGAAATAAGTGGCAGAACTATGGGGAAGAGCAGCCAAAATTCTGAGTATTTTCTGATTGTATGATGGTGTATTGGTTTGCTAGGGCTGTCATAACAAAATACTACAGAATGGGTGGCTTAAGCAACAACAACTGGTTTGCTTACAGTTCTGGAGGCTGTAAGTCCAAGATCAAGGAGAAAGCAGGTTGAGTTTGTTCTGAGATTTTTCTTGTTGACTTGTAGATGTCACCTCTTGTTGTCTCTGCATATGATTGTCCCCATGTGCCCAAATGTCCTCTTCTTATAAGAACAACGGTCAGATTGGATTAAGGCCAACTCTAACAGCCTCATTTGAACTTAATCCCATCTTTTAAGATCCTAACTCTAAATACAGTCACATTCTGAAGGACTAGGGGTTACAGCTTCAACATATACCTTTTAGAGAGCACAATTCAACCCATAACAGATGGCATACCGAGAAAAAATGGAGACAATGAGCTGAAAATGCAGGAGAACTAATAAGAGATTATTAAGGTAGCCAGATACAAAATAAATATTTAAAAAGGCTTAGTGCTTTATTGCATATCAGTAATGATCTATTGAAAAATACAATGGAAACAATGCCATTCACAATAACCACCAATCCTTGGTCTGCAGGAGTGTTTCCACACAGGACAGAGAGAGGGTGTCTTGTGACTTGGGGCTTTACTTAGTTATCTGGGCACAGAAAGAGCACAGCTTGCAGCCAGAGTTGCATGAAAGACAGAATGAAAATATTTCAGGCCTCTCATCCTCAAACTTCTAACCACAAGGGCCCCAACTCTGATCATGCTGCTGTTGAGGAGACATAAGTGGCCTGCCATCCCTCTGGGTTTTCGTTCCTTTCTCAGCTAGGGCACATGTCCTTACAAACCTCCTAGTCCAGTCTGCTCTGCTCCAACACAGGGACATGTTAACACAGGGAATATTAATCCCGCAAAATAACCTTTCCTCCTGGAAACCACATCTTGAGCACCGAAGAAAGTCCTTTTATATCATCAAAAGCCTCATTTGGGAAATATCCGCAGAACAAAGAAACTCTCTATGCTAAAAGACTGATGGTGTTTCCATTTATTGCCAGATAAAAATTGCTTGCAGCTTGAAGAAATTAAAAAAGTTAATTATAGAAGTAATGTGTAATAAAACTCAAACAATATAGACAGATCAAAAGTCTTCTTTGTTCACCACTTAATTCACTCTTCCCCCTCAGAAATGATCACTGTCAACAGCTTGGTGCAAACATAAAAAAATGTACAAAACTGTGTGTGTGTATGTGTGTTTGTAAATATATGTATACACATACACATATAGATACACACACCACATAGACACACACTCATCCACTTTATTTTTAAATATGAAAACTTTTATCCTCTTAAATTTAAGTGGGATCATACTATATGTATTGTTTTGCTTCTTACATTTTTTGCTTGCCTAGTAATGTGACTTAGAAATCTTCCATATCAGAGCATATGTATATGTGTGTCTCTATGCATACACACACACACACACACACACATCTACTTTTAAACTGCTATAGAATGTATCATGGTACAGATGTAATTTTATTGATTTGACTAGTCCCTTAGGGTGTACTTCAATGGAGAAGCCCATATTAGACTTTGCAGCAGGTATATTTTTATTAGTTAAATAAATATATTAAGAGTCTTGTTAACATTAAATCCTGCCATGACTATTATGGAACATTTTTTGTGCAGAGATGTAACGATTTCTCTAGAATAGATGCTGCCTTAGCCGGGTGTTGTGACGGGCACTGTAATCCCAGCTATTCGAGGAGTGAGACATGAGAATCTCTTGAACCCAGGTAGTGGAGGTTGCAATGAGCTGAGATCATGCCACTGCCCTCCAGTCTGGATGGCAAAGTGAGACTCTGTCTCAAAAAAGAAAAAGATAAAGCAAACAAGCAAGACATTGGGCTTAGAACAAATACTACTATAAAAAAAATCTGACATTGGGCAATATATAAATAACAGAAACTTATTTCTCACAGTTCTGGACGCTGTGAAGTCTAAGATCAAGGCCCCAGAAGATTTGGTGTCTAGTAGATCCAGTCTCTGCTTCCATAATGGTGTCCTGAATGCTGTGTCCTCGGGATGAGATGAACACTGAGTCATCATATGGGAGAAGGTAGAAGGGCAAAAAGGGACCTATCTTGTTCCCTCCAGCCCTTTTATAAGGCACTAATTCTATCCATAAGGGTGGATTCCTAATGGCCTAACCACCTTCTGAAGGCCTTGCCTCTTAATACTGTTGCACTGGGGACTGAGTTCCAACACGAATTTTGGAGGTGCCACAAATGTTCAAACCATAGCAGATGCCTAGAGGTGAAATTTCTGAGCCCAGCGTTTTGCTTGTTTTCTTTTCTTTTCTTTCTTTTTTTTTCTTTTTGAGACAGAGTCTCACTCTGTCATCCAGGCTGGAGGGCAGTGGCATGATCTCTGCTCACTGAAACTTCCACTTCTTGGGTTCAAGCAATTCTCATGCCTCAGCCTCTGGAATAGCTGGAATTACAGGCACCCATCACCACACCTGGCTAATTTTTTTGTATTTTTAGAAGAGACAGGGTTTCATCCTGTTGGCCAGGCTGGTTTTGAATTCCCGACCTCAAGTGATCCACCCACCTTGGCCTCCCAAATTGTTAGGATTACAGGTGTGAGCCACCACACCCAGCCTCATTTGCATTTTTAATAGATTGGCTCTTGAAGTGTTTTTTTGTTGTTGTTGTTGATTGTTTGTTTGTTTTTAAATTTCAACTTCTACACACCAAGGTTTCAAAAATCTTAGAGCTGGAATTTCTTCCTGGACACCCCAGACATAGCCCCAGGGTTCCTCTCCCAGTTTATGGGACTTGTTGGCTGCCTTGTTTAGTTTGTCACATTTTTCTTGCTCAGACCAGACATTAGAACCATGATCTACCTTATCACTCATGTTCTAAATCTAAAGTCTTTCTGGATGATAAACCAAATTCATGAAATGGCTCTCAGTTTTCTGATGGGAGCTCAACATCTTAATACACAATTTATATATGGAAGGACGATTTATAGGCACATAACTGGGTCAACTTAACACAGAACAGAATAAAAAATGACAGGGCTTACGCATCAGTCTTTGGCTAACTCTTCTACCTCTCTTGGTCCTGAGTTTGGAGGATACCCAGTTCTTGCCAACGGTGTTGTAGGTACAAACCTTCTCAAATTGAGGTCCAAACTTTTCTCCCAGCTGCCACTTGGCTACTGCTGGCTGTTTACTTATTCTCTCAGTTCCACTAGCAGAATCTTCTGCATTCCCATCTTCCCCAGACCTACCACCCTGGAGCAAGTCTCTCAATCCCAGCTCAGATTAGTGTTAGCCTGAGTTTTGAAAGACACCCCATCCATCTTGAAGGCAGAATTGATTTTGCTTCAATAGCCATGCCTTTTTTCTGGTTTTTGCCAGCTTTCTAGGGCCGAATTCAATCCGCTTCAGTTCTGATCAGCTTTCTGAAATGCAACTTTACAGTTACAAGAGTGGCTGCATTTGCAATGAGAGCCACTAGAGGCTGCATGAAAAATTTAGCATGCAATTGAGAAGGAATGTATAATTAATAACTTCTTGTGTTTAACAAATATTTAATATGTAACTAAATTGTGGTGGTGGATGATAGGGATACCATGGCCAGTGAGAAAAGAACAAACCAAAACTATGAACCCCCGCTGCAAGCTTCATGGAGCTTACAATTAGAGAATTACATAGGAATAGAATTGAGAATGTGAAATGTGATTTTGGAGAGCATAAACATACATGTGTTAAGAGCACATGACCTGATCGGTGGAGGGGCGGTGGTGGTAATATGGCAAGGACTGCTTCCCCAACAGCACCCGTACTATCTATTCTTTTTCTGAGTTTTTTTTTTTTTTTTTTGTCAGAGTTGAGGCTTCCAGGTCTCCCAAACTCTGGTTCAGTGCTCTTTCTACTCCATCGTGTGACCTTGGCCCTCATTTGCTAATCTAAACATAAGAGGCCAGTCTTGCAAAACTTCACAGTCCCTTCTAACTGCAATGTTCTTCATTCTCATCCTCCTCTTAAGAGGTATGTGGTCACTTGTCAACAGCATCAACTCTATCTGTCCATCTATTCAACATGTATTTGTTGAGCAACTACCATGTGCAGGCACTTTACCAGAGGCTGGAGACAGTAGAGTACAAAATGTCACACTACCTGTCCTCATGGGATGTCCAGGCCTGGAGTAGCAGTTTGGGTTAATGGAGCCCTCTTCTACCCTCTTTGGCCAAATAATTACATTTAGAATTGAGGCATTGTGGAATGAACAAAATTGGGAGTATCTTTCAGATACTCAGAACACCCATGGTAAAACCTGTCTCTTTCGTGTGGATCTTGATGCCTGCTCACCTTAGAGGCATATACCTTGAAGGGTGAAATTGGTACCTGGACCACTCATTCTATACAAGCACCAGTCTATAGTGTAAGGGGCTCTTACTCCACAGACATTTATGGAACAGTGGCTGTCATCCTGGATGAATATGGGAAACTATAAATACAGTTTGGGTATAGGGTAGACATTCAATAAACCCTGAGTTAGTATTATCCCAGCCTGAGAAGCCCTGTTGTGAGCCACGTGGATGAGACAGAGCTGATAATGGTTCTGTCTTCAGGGAAATTATACTCCATTAGGAACATGAGACCTTAGCAGCTATAATATCATTGTATTAGTAGAAAGTGAGGACTTCTAGAAGGGCGTGCACAGTGAGCCAGGAATTGAGAGATGATAAAGCCTATTCATTTTTGCCTGGGTTGATTAGAAAAGACCCTTGGAACTAGGTTTTAACATTTGGGAGGAATTTCAAAGAGAAAGCTGATAGTGAGAAACAGAAGAGGCCTTTTTCCAGAAGGGAGCCTCCTTTTGGTCTTTGGCCTAGTTCCCTTCCAACCAAAACCATGGAAGGTCAAGTTGGCCTAGAAAGAGAAGGTGCTTTCTAGCTTCTGGGAGTCTTGGGGTCTCACCCATTTGTTTTCCATCTGCTCAGTAGGGGTGAGAGCCGTCTGTGGTGTCTACTGGAAGATAGAAAAGATGGGCCTGGGAATGTCCTCTGAGCTCCACAATATTTGAGTTCCTATGTTTTTGTTGAGGAAACCAGGGCATGGAAAATGGGCTCCCTTTAAGCACAAAAAGTCTTTAAAATGGAATTTACTTAGTTAAAATGCAATCTAAAAGAAATAAGAATGAGGCATCTCCTTTTTCCAAGTCATTGCTTTTCCCCCACACCTGTCTCCACCTCACAGGGTACCTCCACCTTTGGCCTTGCAACACGCCAGGCTGGGCATCAAGCCAGCCTTTCTTCGATGAAATCGAGGCTGCCAGATCACCCCGCCCACCACTGTTCCGTTAGCCTGAGGTCCCACCCTCCCCTCTCCGGGGGGGAAACACAAAGGGCTTCTGTGACTCAAGCAAAACCTCACAATCCTTCTCTTTCTTTCTAGCAACACAGAGCAAGGCTGTGGGGTGGATTTCTCAGTGGTAACCCTTGCCTGACTTGCTATGCAGTGACCGGTGTGGAGGTTGCTCCTCTGCTCCTGGGGCAACTCTCTAGATCTACACACTTACTGTCCTCCATGATAGACCCATTGGCAGAGATTTCAAGGGTCCCTGTTTGGTTCCAACTAACCTTGAGAAGAGTCAGGGTGGTCTGGGGAGGAACTGATGTTTATAAAGTAGCCAGGAGGTACTGGGTATGGTGTGAATTGTTTTGTACGTGGATTCCATGTGAATCTGCATGCTGATCCTAGAGGGTGTTCTTAACTTTACAGAGCAAATGACAGCACTCAGAGAAGCTAGATAACTTGTTCAAGGTTATATAACTGCTAAGTTGTTGTTGTAAGGTTTGAGTCTAGAACAGGCTGTTGGGAAAGCCTGAGTTTTTCCCATATGGTTTGTTACTTAGGGTTTGAATCAGGCTATTGGGTTTTTCTGTTATAGTTTGTTACTTAGGGTTTGAATCAACTGGCCCTGTCTCTATCAGATCAAGAGATATGGGAAACATCGTCTGTCTTCTCCTCCTTGTCTTCTACCCCTAAGCATCCTAGGTCTGCTATCAAAACCCCCGTTCACTTCAGACAATGACATAGTCTGGTTTTGTGGGTAGAGAGACGGGGAGGTGGGGTGGGGCAGCATTTGTGGGGGTGGAGGGAGGGCAATAGAGCACAGATTTCTAGTTTTGCCTCTGTCACTTACCGAGCCATGTTGAGTGCATCTTTCTCAATCTCCAGGCTTCATTTCTTCTGCCTGTAAAACACAGATGCACAGCTTAGTTGTTAAGCACACAGAGAAAGGACGGATTGGCTCTACCCCAACTCTACTGCTCACTAGCCCTGTGACCTTGGAAACATTTCTTATCTCTAAAATAGAGATCATCATCATATCTGCTTCATGGGACTGTGACAAGAGTGAAAGAAGTTAATACATACATGCTCTTAGGAGAGTATCTGGTATAGGTGTTTTATGACTATTGCTGTCATTATTCTTCTTAAATGTAAAATTAGTGAAATTCTAGTATTTTCAAATAATACACGGGAAATAACATAGAATTTAAAGCTGAGTACCACTCCCTTGATATTTTCTTCTCTACTTTTTGTCTGTGCGTGTGTGTGTGTTTGTGTGTCTTGATATTTTCTTCTCTACTTTTTGTGTGTGTGTGTGTGTGTGTGTGTGTGTGTGAGAGAGAGAGAGAAAGAGAGTTAACAGGCAGAGGTGTGAGTAGATCATGGTGAAAATTAGGTGTCAAGTTATCCTTTCCTCTGTGTGTGACATAGAAAACTTCCTCATATATCAAAAATAACACATTTTCTGTTTCATTTTATATGCTTATAAACCAATCAACTTCGAGCCCATTCATAAGGACCTTAGATATACAGTGGTGAACAATTTTGCCTCCAGACTTCCAGATAAGGTGATCATATAGGTCCATCAAAGGCAACAAGGATGAGCATGAGAACAGCAAGAACATCACAACAGTGCCTCAGCAATCACCTCCTACACCTCTAGACCTATAGGATTAAACTAAGACAGAAGGAGACAGAGAGAGAGGAAAGGTGCGGGGAGATAATGGGCTCTGTCTAGCATAGGGCCTGGCTAGTAGGCACTGCTCTAAGTGCGAAGTGCAGAAAGTGTGTGGAATGAGGAGTTAACACCTAGGGCAGCTTAGGCCAACTCTATCCACATATGGAAATAGATATAATGCAAGTCATATTTGTAATTTCAATTTTTCTAGCAGCCACATTTTAAGAAGCAAAGAAGAAATGTAAATATTAATTTTCATTATTTAACTTCATATAGTTAAAATATTATTTTAACATGTAATCAATGTAAAAAATTATGAATGAGATATTTTGACACTCTTTCTCTTGCATAGTGCCTCTGGTTGCTGGTGTGTCTGTTATAATAGGAGCACACTGACATTCAAACTCACCCTCTTTCCAGTGCTTGGTAGCTGCATGTGCCCAGTGGATCCCAGGCTGGCGAGCCACAGACCTCAACCCCGAGGAGCTTCTGTCTGCTGAATAAGCTAGAGCATGTCTTGCTTCCTGACTGTTTGGAGTGGAAGGAGAGGAAGAGGGGTCTCTTCTTGCTAGGAGTTAGGCAGGGACAGATGAGTGCCCTGAGGCCAGTGTCCCCTCCAACCACCACACCTGTACGTCATTGTACTCTCGGCTTTCAAGAACATCACAGCCTTTATCCTGGACTCTTATAGAGAGTCTATGACCCCCAGGCACGTTTCTTTTTGCTGTGGCATGAATATAAAACATGCTCACTAGCAAATGAGCCTGGCCATCCATCCAGCGTGTAGACCTGCAGTTCAGTGTTCTGTGACTCCCTCCTTCCTACCCCATTTGCTGTTACCTCTCCTGATGTAAAACTTTTTAGGCAGGGAAAATAATGGAGTTGAAAATGAACTGGTTCTGGTGGTGAAAAGTAAAATGTATGTTATGTATTCTAAACAAATTCTTTGTGCTAAGATAGCCATTTTACAGAGAAAAACTGCATAAGTGTGTTCACAGATTTAGGGGTTCAAGAAAGTGGCTGTTGTGTGCTGTTTTTATGCTTTGCCACCGGTACCCTGGAATTCTTTGCATTGCAGGGAAGTAGTTTCTTGTATCTGTAGAGGATATCATCATTATCTGGCTTATCAACACGCATATACCCATCTTTGGTATCAGTCTCTCAATTTTCCTTTTAGGACCAACCCTTGTTGTCCCCACAGCAATACAAGCATGGTCATCATTTTCTGTCTCTTGGGACTCTGAATTTTTAGCATAAGTGATGTAAGAATGAGAAACAATCAATCATTTCAATCAAAGCAGGGTGCCCTTAAGGCCCCATCTGATGCCTGCCTGGCTCCCATTATGAGGCCCAGTTGTTCAGCTTTTCCTCATATTCCCTAAGCTCTTCCACATTCTTCTAATAGATTTCATCCTCTCCCCACCCCACCCCACTTCTAAGTGAGCTAGAATCTGTCTCTGCAAACGAATACACATTTCAAGCAGCAGGTTAGGGGTGATATGGCTCATAATCTGTAGCATAGGCGAGCACATAGAAGAAAAAAAGAAAAAAAAAGGAGAGGGTCACGTGGTGAAAACAGAGATCCGACTGGGCACAGTGGCTTACGTCCCTAATCTCAGCACTTTGGGAGGCCAAGTCGGGTGGATCACCTGAGGTCAGGAGTTTGAGACCAGCCTGGCTAACATGGCGAAACCCTGTCTGTACTAAAAATACAAACATTAGCTGAGGGTGGTGGCATGCGCCTGTAGTCCCAGCTACTCGGGAGCCTGAGGCACGAGAATTGCTTGAACCCGGGAGGCAGAGGTTACAGTGAGCCAAGATAGCGCCACTGCACTCCAGCCTGGGTGATAGAGCAATACCCCATCTCAAAACAAACAAACAAACAAACAAACAAACAAGCAAGCAACCCAGAGATCCCCTTTCAAGAGTCCAGTGGTGGCCATAGTGGGAGAAGCCTGACTGTTTTCACAGCACTTTCTTATCTCTTTCATTTTTTTGTCTGATATCCCTGGGAAGTCAGCTCAGGTTCGGTTAGGGGTAATGAATGGTTGTGGAAGTTTGGAGAGAGCTTCCAATTGAGTATTCTTATGTCCTTGCTACTCACTCTGGTCTTTGGACCAGCAGCATCAGCCCCAGCTGGGAGCTTCTCAGAAATGCAGACTCTTAGGCCCACCCTGGACATACAGAATCAGAGTCTGTATCTTACCAGGATCCCCTGGTGATTCTATGCACATACAGTTGCAGAAGTATTATTGTATAGCTGGTGTAGTGTTGTTCTTCTGTGTTCCTGAAGGGAACTTCAACAAATAAAGGTCCAGTTTCTAGGCCTGTTGAAGACTCTATCCTTCCTTCAACTTTTAGAAAAGTCTCTGTTCTAAAGCATTTTTGAGGATGATCCCTGCTGATTGTGAAATTCAAGCTCTTTACATCTTCTTAGTAAAAACCTGTGTGGGTTAGACTCGGGGACTTCATACCTAATTAATTTTAAAGATACTTGCCAGTGCTAATGGAAAAAAATAAGTATGGTGCTAATTGGTGAGTTTATTGATCCATCCTTGGTCCTTTTCACCAACATTCATACTCAGATTTTATGTTTTACAATATTTTAAGAGGTGAACTCATTGATTTGTTTCTCAAGATTCCATGGCTGTTTGTGTGTCTTGATGTGACTCTGATGCCCTCACTTGTGAGTGCCTTGCCTCCCGCTCCCAGGAATCTACAGTCTAGGTAGAGGGATAAGATCATCCCCAACTCCTAACTTTTATGGGAGAGGAAAGCAAGCCCCAGGGAGATGTAGGTTGATCTTAGGATCTGGCCTAGGCAAAAGGATCAGGAGAGGCTGAGGTGCTAGGTCACAATGGGAGCCTGGGGCTAGCTCTTTGCAGAGCAGGCAGGCACTGCCAGGGACATCTGTCCTCAAGTGTGGGGTCCTCCTCCTCTGGTGTGGCATCCTGAGACTAAGGTCTGGGAAGCAGTCATGAGTCAAGATCAGACAGGCACAATGATCCCTAAAAGACCAGTCCAGACAGAGAAATGAGAGGTCATGCAGTGTGCTCAGGGCCTATAATTTACAGCATTTTAGATTCTTACAATCCACCTGAGAGGTAGATTTTATGACTGGCATCCTACAGATAAGGAAGATGAAGTTAATGGAGGTTATGAAATTCACCTAAGATCACACAGCTAGAGAGTGGGCATTCAGACGCAGACCCGCTCACCCCAGTGCCTTTCTGCTTCATCCTATGTCCTGCTGCCTCACTGCCTTCTGCCTGAGGTCAGGCCTGCTTATGGCGATGATGATGCCGGGCCATTGAAAGAGATGAAATTGTCCCAGTTGCAGGAGAGGAGGTGTGCAAAGCTTAAAATGAGGCAGGACTAATAGGTCAATTGAGGTCACAAAGCAAGAGGAGTTGGCTCAGAAGGAGTCAGACCCCTGGGTTTTGATCTCAACCCTCTTGTACCCTGATGCTAACTACTTCTGAAACGCTGAGCTCAGGAATGGCTGGAGGGCTCAGCTGCAGGAGAAAGCTCATGTTTGGAGTGCCATGGGAGGGATTGGGGAGAGAATGGAGAGAGGCTTGGTGGGGCCAGCCATGAGGAGAGGCAGGCTTTATTGAAATAGCCAGCTTCCTCACGTACAGCCTAGTTAGGCAGATCAACCTGGAACCAAGACCCATTGCTCCTAGAGGTCAGGAATTAAGACCCTTCCCTGTTTGGGTTTTCTCCCAGCATAGGCCTGGAAGTGAGTGCTCAGATTGCAAAGCCAGAAAGTGAGAGAGGTTTCAGGCTGCTGCCGTTCTCTTGTTTCAAAGGACAGAACCTTTGGGTGACCCCAACAGCCAAGCCCCGGACCATGTCTGGCTTGCACCAGCTACCCCCAGAGCACACAGTCTCCTCCCTGCTGCCATTTCTGGGCCTTCACCTCCTTAACATAGCCCTGAGCATTTCTCCAGAACTTCCTGTTTGCCTGCAGCTGCACAGATGCAGGTCCCACCCAAGGGTCATCTGGAGGAGGCTGGGTGAAAGGTGGGAGTTGGCTGTGTTCCCCATAGCTCCTTGGGGTTTTCTCCACCCACACATGGGTCCCCTGGCTTCGCCACTCCCATCGGGCTCTGAAGCCAGTGGAGCAGAGGCCCCATATCCAAGTTAGCTCACATGAAGGTCAAGGTGACCCAAAAGGGCTTGTGGCCAAGATCCTCCTTCTTCTTCTTCTTCTTTTTTTTTTTTTTGATTTTTCACTTTTCCAAAAGTTCAAACAAGTGATGACTTTAGAACATAGCGTTCTGGAGAAAACTGGGGAGGGAAACAAAGTCCTCCTTGGTTAGGGAAATGGAGAAAAAGCACACAGGGGGTGAGGCCTTTGGGTTTTCTGAAAGAGCGTCCCCATGGTCAAAAACCCATACACGAACCTTGTAGGTGCTGGGCCTACATGAACTGTAAACAGAGGGACAGAATGAATATTCCTGGGGTACAGAGACTAAGTCAATGCCAGTGTTGAAAAATTTCCAATATGTGGGTCTGGAAAATGTTCCTAGTGCAAAGCAGAGTTTTCCGGGCGGCTACCATTCCTTCACAACCTAAGAGGGCAGAGGCTGAAGTCATCAGGCGAGGATCTGTCTGCTCTGGCTAGTCTTGGGCTGTTCACCACATGCCTGTCCTAATGATTAATTAGATTGTTTCGGTGTTTAGAGTATTGTGAAGATATAACACTGTATTAGAACATTGCATTGTATTGGCTTGGGGATAATACCGTCATGCAAATAACATGAAAACAAGCTTTTTAAGGTGAGGGTTCAGGAGCTCTGTGTAACTGCTCTGAGTCTCTCTCCTCACTCTGTCTCTCTACAATTTGCTTCTGAAGGGACTTTGGTCCATGACAACATAAGGGAGGAGTTAAGCAGATTGATAAAATGGCAAACTTCTAGGGAGTCCAAGGAAAGAAGAGATTTTGTCTGCAAAGTTGTGTTAGCTATCGCTGTTGGATTTTTGGAGATTTCATCCAACACTCTCAGCTCTTTGATGCCCCAGGGGGCTGGCCCTTATGCTCTGTGTCACCTGGGGTCCCTTGTCTGCTGACTTCTGAATTTTGCCAATGAGAGCAGCAGCAGGAGATTAGATAAATGTCGGAATGTTTCTTCCCTGTGTCTGAGCCTGACAACAGCTGTGATCCTCCTAGTACAAATTTTAGCAGGAGGTCCATTCACAACCATTCCTCCCCACACACAGTTTTGGCTGTCAATGGGCTCCTGTCGTGCTATTTTGCCCTTTTTCCTTCTCAGTCCTAAGGGTCTGAAGACCCCATTGCTAGGCTCTAGGTGTCTCTCCTCTGTAAATAATCCCTTTGACAAAGTCTTCATTTGGACCATCTGCAGGGATCTGTGGCTCCCTAATCATAACAAGTTTCCTGAGGGAGGTAAATATTGCACACTCAGCATCATGGTATTCTAGTTTGTTCCTGACTGTTGACTTTGTCCTATGGGAGAGGTCATCTTTGTGCAAACTGGCAATCCACAAGAAGTGAGCTATGCACAAGAGCATTTGAAGACTCACGACACACAGTCATAGCAGGAAGTGGCAAGGCAGCAAGCTGTGAAGAGGCAGAAGGGGAAGATGGGGACCAGAGGCTGCGAAAAGATGCAGATGATCCAGAGAGCAATTGTAATAGACACCAAGGTGAGCTGCCCAGATTGCAGGTGTGCGGTCCACCGAGCAACCTCCAGCTGATGCTCCCTTCTGAGTCTGCTTCAGCAGGGAAATGCCATTTCTTATAGGCACAGCCCAGCCGGGTGGGGTATAAAGGGTATAAAGGCCTGGCTATACTGCCTGATGGTTTGTTCGGCTCCTTCTTCTGTACAACCCTGCAGCCTCCCTCTTCAAGTACTGACCTCTAATAAACATCTTGCATTCAAACTCCATCTCCGCTCCCTGAGAACCCAACCTATGAGGCTAAGTTTAAAAGAATTTACAGCAAGAACAGCAAAAGCACATTAAAATAATTAAACCATTTTACTTTTGGATTTATTTTATAGATTTCATATGTTGCAAGTAGCATTTATATTTTATACAGAGGCAGAGGAAGTCCCAGGGGGCATGAGAGCTGGGTGAGAGCCATAGCTGATGAGTTCTTTCAGAGCTTCCGAAGGAGGGAATCCAGATCAGAAATGTGCAAACTTCTAAGAAGTTAGAGCTTCATTCAGTGACACTATGGACACACACAGGATTATTTGAGACTAATCTGAGTTTACATTTAGGAGTTAAAAGAGACATAACCATGGAGGATCAGGGCTATGAAGCATTTTCCCTATCCCTATTCGACAAAAAGGGAAACTGATAATGGGAAACTTTGAAGTATCTGTGTGCCCGATGGTCAGGAGAGATGTTTTTCACATGAACTTGAAAACAGCACTGAATCAGCATGTGCATTTTTAGGGTTATGGAAGAGTGAGGACTTGAAATATTTTACCCCAATGAGTGAAATGACTTATCTAAAAAATGAACATTTTTTTTATTGCATTTCTAGATTCTGACCCACAGGAACACTCCTTGCCGCCCCTTAATAGTCTTTTCATCCCACCATCCTGGTACCCACACATTTGCATGAGGCTCAGACTTAGTAGTGTCTCACACCCCTGACTGCTGGAAACTTCGTGTCTAACTAACCTCATGCCCCCTCATTCCTTCCTGCTTATACCCTTTCCTGGTTACTTCCCCAGAAACCATGTGGGTGGCTGGTTCTTGAGTTTAAATATGAGTCTCATTTGTACCCTGGAGCTACCTCTGAGGCAACAGGAAACACTTAAGAAAAATACGATCCACCTCTGAGTGGGTGAATGTCATATCCTTGACCAGAGACATAAATTGTGTTACAACTCAGGGACAAGGTAAAGTGAGGGCTTAGGAATTTCCTAAATGAGCAGAACCAGCTCTATCCCTAAAGTCAGTTCTCTGTCAAATGATTAATAAGGCCTACTCAGATTGAGACAATTCCTACTTCCAGGCACACTGGACTAAGGCTTATGACAGAGTCATGCTATGAGGCAATATACCACTCTTCAGTCTTGCCCACCTCAAGCCCAACATAGCTACCAAAATAACCTATCTCATCACTTCCACTGTTACTAATAGGATCCTTTACAAATAGCATGTTGGTCTCTGTCCAGAAGGTGTTCCCATCTCTTAGCCTGCTAATCCTGCCCATATGATCAATGAATTAAGAGCTTCTAAAAGCTCCTCCAAATGATCTCTATCTCCGGGCCAAGTCTTTAGATTTAGTGTAGCTTTCAACACCTCTGTGCTATAAGTTCTGACAAAAACAGCTTGCATCCTTTGGTTTAAGCTCTAACAAAAACAGCTTGAATCCTTTGGTTTATGCTAATGAATGCATTTCTCCCTTTTTATCTCTTCTCCCTTTCCATGTCGGGGAGGGAGACAGCACACTAGGACGAAGACAAATATGGCGATAGTGTGTGGCCAGAGTAGGACCACCATGGGAGGGAATTGGAGGACAAATTACTTTTGATATTTTCCAAGTCACATTTAATGGTTTCACACTAGTCAATTCTTCCCCAAACCCACCTAGCTCAGGAATCAAGTCTTTCCAAAGGATCAAAGGAAACATTTCTGCTTTCAAAGTTTTATTGAGATGTTGGGGAGAAACAGCCAACATATACATTCCTCATTTCGTCACAACTGGCATTTGATCCACATTCCATAGGCTTCTCTCTGGCTTTGATCTAACATCAGTTCTCCTTGGCAGTCCCCCTTCTGTTCTTGTTGCTGCCTGGTGCTGTGTGAAGTGCACCAGGGCAGAGCCTGCTGGGGACTCACAAGTGGGAGCGGTAATTGCGATTGGCTGTGGGAAAAGACAGGTTTGCAACAGAGACACAATTAGAACATTCCCATCAATACTCTTATTGGTCAAATCTGCATTTAGTTATTCGAAATAATCTCAGGCCAAGATTTCAGGGTCCTGTGAGGGCTGCCTCCAAGAGGGAGGACCTGGCAGCAATGTGTGCCTAAGTTTGGCAGTCTCCTCCCTCCTTCATTCCTCACTCACCATCATCACCCCGTTTCCTACTTTTCAGGTTGCCCTTACGGTATTTCCTTTTGCTGCCACCTCTCTTGACTCCCTTGTGAGGAGATCGGCTCTTGCTCCTCCTCATGCCATGACTCTTTAATTTGCGGCTGGTCGACATGGTAAGTTCTGCCAAAATGAGGGGCTTTGCAAGGCCTGGGGGCCGGGAGTCTGGGTATTTAAGGCCTTGGCCATTGTGACAGGGAAGGGGCGTGGCTCAGCAGGTGGGTGGGGCTCTACTGTGCTGTCACTCACCTTTGCTGCACTTTGGTCATATATGTGAAATAAGGTGGTCCTTTACATGCAGCTCAAGGGCTTCCCTCAGTTTTGAGGTCCTTTTGATGTTAAGTGAGGCTTTCCCAGAGGTGTTATTGAGCAACTGAATCCCAGCCCTGTGCCAGGCATCGGGGGAGTACAAGAGACCATTCAAATATGCTTCTCCTGCCTGTAGGAAATGTAACAGTCATTGAGTGTGTGTGTGTATGCATCACTGTTTAAGTCTCTTACAGCATCTGGAGATAATAAGTATATTTCTATAAGGACTTGACTCTAGAGAACCCAATTCAATATGATCAAAATAGAAATATTCCTTCTTTTTCGTCTAGGTCAGGATTTCTCAGTCTAGGCACTGTTGACACAATGGGCAGGGTAACTTCTGGTGGGCTGTCTTGTGCATCCTAGGATGTTTGGCAACGTCCCTGGCCTCTACCCACTGGACACTAATGACAACCCAAAATATTCCCAAACATTGCCACCTGTTTCTTTGGGAGGCTGGGGAAGTGAGGGACAAAATGACTCTGGTTCAGAACAATTAAGCTAATTGTTTTTTAAAATTCTGTCACAGATATTGATCACATAGCATATGCCATACATTTAGGTGGTAGAAAATTATTGGAGGATAAAATCATGTAGATACTGTGCTCGTGGAACTCTCAGCCCACTAGGGAGAAAGCCATTCATCGGTGTCTACATAAGTCAGTGAATAAGTACTTAGGGAGTCATTTTGGCTGGAGAAGGACAGAGGGAAACTCCCTGCATGGTACAGGATGAGGTTGGAGAGAGAGAGATCAAATCATGATCAAGTACATTGGGAAGCCCTTGAAAATGTTAAGAGGATGGCTTGTGAGATTAGAGGGTGCCAAGTGGGTGATGTATTGACTGGAGGAGCCGTGTAAAGGGAGATGCTACTGTCAACATCAGTGGTTCAGTAGAGAGAAAGATTTGATGATGGCTTAGGTCTGGCCAGGAAGGGTGATTGAGATATAAAGGAGACAAGAGACCAAGACTTGGTAATGGATTGGAGTTGGGAGGTGAAACAGATGGTGTCAACGGTGTGGCTTTTGTTTCTGCATAATGCATTTATCTGGATGCTGGTGCCATTCATGGGGATAAAGGCCAGACATGGGGAGAGTGATGATCATGTACTTGGTATGACATACTGGCTTTGAAGTGCCTTTGACACTTACAAATAGATATATTGAAGGATTATTGGTGTATAAGTCATCCAGCCTTTCCTTTTTCCTCCAGTGTACCTCATAGTAAATGCTTTTGAAAATTTTTTTTTTTTTTTTTTTTTTTTGAGGCCGAGTCTTGCTCTTTTGCCCAGGCTGGAGTGCAGTGGCACAGTCTGGGCTCACTGCAACATCCGCCTCCTGTGTTCCAGCATTTCTCCTGCCTCAGCCTCCTGAATAGCTGGGATTACAGAGGCGTGCCACCATGCCCAGCTAATTTTTGTATTTTTAGTTGAGACAGTGTTTCGCCATGTTGGCCAGACTAGTTTTGAACTTCCGATCTCAGGTGATCCTCCCACCTTGGCCTCCCAAAGTGCTGGGATTACAGGCGTGAGCCACTGTGCCCGCCTCATTCAGATTTCTATAGAACTTGTTTGCTATTTCTTCCATTTGTCCCTCCTTCTCTCTCCACTGCCATTATCCTCATACAAGAACTGAGCATCTTGTATGCAGGAGATCCTTAGCAAAAGTTGGTTGAATAGAAGAGCGAATGTAGTTCAAGCCCCACTCCCTGGTTTTCTGATATCTATAGATGGCAAATTGTGTTTTGAAACCCAGATTCCTTGAATAGCCACCATATGTGACACTTTCCATTTTCCTCTTCCAGGCAGGTCTCTCTGGAGACCTTCTGTTGGTGATTTGTTGGTGACTTTTATTCACACAAAGAAGCAGTTCTATAAAACAGACTACTGGCTTGCTTGTTGGTACTCCAGACCTTCTGTGTCCACTCAAGCCTGGTTGTTTCTCCTACAAACATGCCCCCATGAAAGCAGGGACCTCTGTGAAAGCAGGAATTGAGAAATTGGGCTCACCACTGAATATTCCCTGGGAGTTAATCAGTCCTGCCACAGAATAGAAGCTCAGTAAATATTTGTGAAATACATTTGGTCAGTGAATAAAAGTCCTTCTTTTATTTTCCAAATCCTGTTCCTTCCCATTTTGCCCCACATTTCTAAGGAAGACTTCCCAACTTACCAAATTTTCACTGTCCTTTGAAACTTCTTCAAAGTTTATTGTCCATATGACCTTGGCTTTAAAGTCTAGACAACAAACCCTAATTGCGTGAAATCGTATTTTATGCCTGCATTGCCAGCCATGTGTGTTAGACTGGTTTCAACAGGAGGTGGTGTGTCTTCGTTCTGGTCCTCACTGGACTTCTCTGGACGTTAGCTCCCTTGTTCTATAAATAAGCAGGTTGGGCTAGGTGATCTCTGAAATGATCTGACTTTGGTGATAGCCTCCTTCTTGTTAGGGACTGTACCTTTTATTTCTACTGCATTTTCCACAGGTACTAGCATGGCCCACACTAGGTGGTCAGTAAATATTTGTTCAGTCTAGCTGCTTTGGTGTATTATGAGGATAGTTCAACACAATCACAGTGACTTTGCACAAGTGGGGGCATTTCTAAGCAGGGAAGAGAGAAGACATTGTCCTCACAACAGGTCCTCTGGTGCTCTGTGCCCACCTCTCATGCCTGACACCATTGGCTATAATGTTTACAGAGGAACTGGCCTCTTTGGTTTGAGAGGTATTTTTCTGGATGGTCCTGAAGATTGGATACTATTTCTCTCCTCAGTCCCTCCCACCCCCAAAAGACCTGCTGTGCCAAGGAGAAGTTGAGATCACAGGGAAGAAGACAGCCAGACTTGGGAACTGATGAAGAAACAAACAAAAACGTCCCCTTTGCCTAGAGTTGAGGAGCAGTTCTGGTTCCAGACACCCATGCTGAGAAACTTGAGCAGCAGAAAACCCAGTGGGGGACGGGGTAGGCGATTCACAGGCACTCAAGGCGAGGGTGTGTGGAGGCTGTTTGGGTTGGCTCCTGTATCGGACCTCCTGGAGTGAGGATGGAGAAGGGCTGAGCATTGGCCACTGCTGCCTGTCTCTGTTTCTCTTTCCATTTCTGCCCCAGTGTTGCTCAAGCTAGCAGCAATTTAGATAGAGCCCAGTGAGCTACTTCTAACCCTTAGCAGGTCCAGGATGAGGCCTTTCCTTGAGAACCATCTGTTAATCCAGTCTGCTGACTGTCTCATCATTTTTTTTCCTGCTATCTTTGCACAGAGAGGACATATGAGTGACTTCAAATAACTCAGCATAGGACTAACAGGGACAGCCCCATAAACCTGTTTCCTTCATACCTTAGCTTCCCTGGTGGGACTTAGCTTTTTTTCCCCTTGATGAAAGGAAATTACTATGTTCTGATCATTGTTGGCACAGAAAGAGAGATAACTAAATTCCTGGTCTTTTGAGAAGAGACACTATCAGCCTTTTCTTTCTTGGGGCTCAGTGATGTCTTGCCTGGAGACAGGTAAATGGACAGGATGGTGTCTGTATCAGACGGGTAGCCAGGGTTGCAGTGCAGGAAAGGGCTTGGAGGCCAGTGCTCTCATTGGTCCCTTTCCTAGGCTAGGAAAGGTAGGCTTAGGGTGTCACTGTTTTGGAAGTCAGATCTCTAGTTAGATTCCATGTCACCTCTGCAATTCAAACTCACTCCATTAATTTTCCCGGGGAGTACAGCAGATGCCTTCATAGGGCTGGATCTTCCCAGCAGGCTGAGACTTGGGGCTTATGAAGAGGGAACATGGAAAAGTTGCTGACAGTCCTTACACATGTCGATGACTCAGTCTGAATCCCTCTCTGAAATCTAAGTCTCTCCAGATGTTGACCTCGGCTGGGAAGCGGGGGCCTTTTACCCCGTTCACATGCACACCCTGTCTTCTCTACTGCTGCTGCTGCTGCTGCTGTTCAAACAGGCCAAAGGGGCTTGGGGACAGGTTGGAGGAGAAGAAAGTGGCTGACAGAGGTGCCTCACCAAGGGGCAGAGCTCTCTGAACTCAGAACACAATCACTGTTTTCAGTAGGGAATAAGAAGAGGCCAGAAACCAAGGCCTAGGGGTGGTTTGCAGAGCAAAAGGGAGGAAGGATCTTAACTCCATACACCTTTTTTTCATCCAGTTCTGGAGGTATAGGCAGCATCTTGGTTCTGAGGATGGCCTGGAGTCTGTCTGAAGATATGGTGGTGTTCCTTCCCGTTTTTCCATCAGGCTTCTCTCCTATTCTTTCTGCTACATTCTCAAATTGTTTTTCAGTAAACAATTTCTGCTTTTTTCAGGAGGAGAGAGATTGGGGTGCTTAAAGTGAGAGATTTATCACAAGAGCAATGGTCATGGGAGGCTCTTAGGATCTACCTTGTCCTGCTTCTTTGGGAGCCAAGAGGCTTATCTCAGGGGACACACCTGGGCAGTGGAAGAGCCAGGATAGTGACAAGATTGCCTACCCCAGGCCAAGGACTGCCTGCTGCACCATAGTGCATTCCCTACTCGACTTAAAAACAAACCTGTCCTTGAGTCTCCACTCTATTAGCCTTTTCTTTCATGCATGCCTGCTATGATCACAGTGAAGGAACCTAATATTAAAGAGGGAGAACTGGAAAAAAAAGTAGTCCTTCTTAGAGGCAGGGCATGAATTTGGAGGACCTCTGGACAACTTTCAAGTTCTTATTTTGAGAACATTCAAACTTTCATTTGCTTTTAATTATTTTCGGACTTCTGAAAATTGACCATTTCTGTTCCTTTTGTCTTTCCAAGTCCCACTAACAATAAAACTACATGGTATAATGGTGCATAAAGAAAATTCAAATTATATGCTTCAGAGGGTTCTAAATAAAGTTTTCCCATTGACCACTAGCCACTAACCTGCCTCCCTTAATCCCCATCTATAACATAGTAACAAAAAATATGTCCTTTTTCCGAACACACTGGAAATATAGTTCCATTCAGCTGTTAAGTTAAAAGTAGGGCTGCATCCCAGGGTGTTAGAAAAGGGTGTTATGGTACAAAAATATCACATATATTAAAATCATTTGGCCTCATGTGGTCACGAATAATATGTTTTAATCCATTCACCAACTGGAGTAAGGAACTTTGAGTTGGAGCATTGCTAGAGAACAATTTTATAATAAATAGACCTTGAGATGAAGGGTAACAGACAAAGTCACAAATCATAGGCAAAGTGAGATCTCAAACCTAGATCTCTTAATCTCCAGTCCAGGCTTCTGCCACTATGCAATGATGCACCGCAATTATAATTTCTGGCCTCTTTTTTATTTTCTGTGCATTTGGTCTGCTTTTCTCTTCTCCCCTTGTGTGCTAAGAGCCATGTACAGGAGACTTGGCCCTCTTAAAATCATCCCACCTGCCAAGGGCCATCAGTTCAGAGTTTTAGGGCACCTGACCCTTTGAAAGCAGGGAAAGAGTTGCCATCAAGGGGGGAAAAGGACCACAGAGACAGGCTGAGGTTGCCACACATGAAGAAGGTCAATGGCTTCATAATTGGTGATTTCAAAGCATTGTGACCATCAGGCTGGTAGAGTGCATTGGATACAGAGATCTGACTAACTCTACTGACCAAGGTTGGGCCAAAAGAGAGCATCACAATGAGCCCTACCTCTTTGACTTGGCTTGCCAAGCCTCCACTTCCTAGTCTTAGTGGTGATTGAGGGAGAAGAACAGGCAGATTCAAAGCATAATTTTACCACATGTCCTGAAACTCTTAAGAGACAGAGTTGGCAATGAAGGCTTGCTTGACAGTGTCACTGTCAGGTTTCCCCATTGTTCTTTGGGGTAGAATTCTCATATTTGGAGATCTCAAAAAGTAGGTTTAGTTGTATTTATACTAAATAAAAAGAAAAAAGTAGATCTTTTGCTGCTCTTTCTAATCCTAAAGTTCTGTGGTCCAAAGCACAAAGGTTTAGTAACGCTTCCCTCTTCATTACATTCTTGTTCTGGGGAAGCAGATGGGACTTGCCTAGAGAAATGTTCAAAGCAAAGCTTTTGTTTTTAGTAAGGACCAAAGAAAGACCCAGATGCTTTAGAGTGTGGAAATAATCAGATTTTATTGATCAAGAAATTCCAGACACTTGGCAGCCTTATTACTATTATTATTATTATCATTTGGTGGGGAGGAAATGTAGTAGGTCATACCATGGAGATGGAGATGTTCTGGGGTTCTAGTAAGGACCATGTCACCATGTAGAAATATTTGTTTTCTAAGACTACTGCAACAGTGAAAGTGCACTTTCTTCATGTTGCAATAGAGGAAAGACAAAACTGAGGTTTAAAAGTCCCTGGTTAGAGCAGGAGAGCCACAGGAAGTTCTTCAGATGGGCACACAAGGCTAACTTGACATTTTCCAAATTTTCCCTTATGATTTTATTACCTCTTTAGCTCTGGTTTGGCCTAGCTTACTTGCTACTCCCTGTGACATCTGCTTTCTTGTGGGTGTGACTAGCTAGGGCTGGTGTTGTGGGCAGTAAAGGAATTTACCAAGACAATCATAGGTAAAGACAGGCAGATTTATTAGACAAAGTATGAAGGTATGTTGCAAGAAAGCAATGGGCAGCACAGCAAAGAAGGGGCTGTCTGCAAAGAGGCAGGGGCTGGAGGGGAGTTTTATAGGATTTATGTGCAGAATGAGGTTGTGCTGCTGGGTCTATATGGGGAAGGAGGTCATTGTGCCCACAGGTTGTTTGTGTTTAGCCATTTCTCAGAAAAATTGTTTATTGTTCTCCTCCAACCTGGGGCCGGCCTTGCCCCACCTTGTGTCCTTTCTTTATTGTTGCTTATTAGGACTCCACATGCTCCAGATAAAAAAAGTTATGTCTCCCTAGAACCAGCTACATAATTTGTGAAGCCCAATGCAAAATGAATATGCTAGCCTTTTGCTAAAAAGTTATTAAGAATTTCAAGGTAGTGACAGAAGAGCATAAATCTGGGATCAGTGTGGGTAGGTGGGCACAAGACTGTTTGTGATGCACAGGTCCCATGACTATGAAGCCCACCCTGTCTTTTCTGCCTCACTTAAGCCACTACATATGGCAAATACCAGATAACTAAATTGAAAAAATCTCTATCTTGTTCACTTTTATAGTCCAGGAGAGCTGGTCAAATCTCCTATTCATAATGAGAGATTGATGAATACTTACAAATGACTTGCTTCATACTGAGGCTGTGCCATTTGCCTGAGAATGAACTTAGCCTCTTCATTACTGGTGGGTAAGTTCATTCTTCATTACTGGTGGTCCATGACCATCTCCCCTCTCCCCTCCTCACACACATCCTTTATCCATAGCTGGTACTACTCCTGTCTTCACTTCTCCTACTCAAACCCTCAAGCCTTGCCAATCGCTGCCCTCTTCCTCTTCCTTCTCCTTGCTCTCCTTTAGTGGTGCTTTCTTCTATGCTCCTGTAGGAAACTGGCTGAGTCCTGGGGTACATGCAGCTCTTCTGTATTCTAGTGTGGCTGAATGCACACACTTAGTGCTTATACTTAGTGATGGGAGATGTTAGGGGCCTGAAGGTGGTTTTCCAGTCATTTACCTGAAGATTGTATTCTCAGCTCTGAGACAGAAGGAGCCCAGCTGCAAAGAAGCTAGGCCACTGTGACTGGGTCTTCCCCTCTCTGGGATATCACAAAGTCCATATGAGGTCAGTGAACCAATCTACAAGAGAAGGGCTGAGCAGGGTACCTGGGATGATTTCCTCCAATATTTAGTCAGACTGATTTTCTGGATCCAAGCTTCTCAACTTACTACATGTGGGCAAATCATTATATTTCTCCCAGCCTTAAAAATCTTCAGTAAGTTGAAGAGAGAAGGACTCAGGCTTAATGGCAATCCTATTATTTTACTAATGAGGAGACTAAACACCTAGTTGGAGATCACCTCCTTACTGGCTCAGAGCTTCAGGAAATTGCTCAAGGGTGCACAAATAACTGAACAGCGGAGCTGGGATTTAGATCCACATCTACTTAATTTTAGTGCATGTGCTCTAACTGCTGCCACAGAAGGGATGCAGAGGAAGATGGTCAGTTACCCAGAGGGTGATATCTTTGACTTAATGTTCACCATAAAGACAGCTATCAACAAAAGACTTGAAGTCTAACTTGTTATCTATTGTAGGAAAGTGCCTGCAATATGGTAAGTTCTCTAGTGATATTAAGCCATTTAACCCAAGCCAACTATGGAGTTGGAGAAGAATGGGGTGTGTTATAAAATACTGACATGATTTACATGGAGGGGTAAAGTTTTAATCCTAGACTTCTGCCCTAAGTGAATAGTGAATGACTGCTGAGTAGATACAGGAGCAGGAAATAGACGTGAACAGAAAAAAATTGGTTTTAGTTTTGCATAGGTTGAGTGTCTACCAGATAGGTCCAATGTCCCCAAGGATGCCCTGTAGACAAATGGGATAGAGACATGGGGTTGAGAGAATGGGGTTGAAAGTAAGGCATGCAAAACTGGAAGCTGTGACACTTGAGGTGGTCAGAGCACTTTTAGGGGACCTACTAAGAGTCAGGCACTGTGAGAGCGCTTGAGGAACCTGATCTCATATCTCTGTCCTTACCTTAGGTGATTCCTGCAGAGCATCTGACAATCAGAGAAGAGTTAGAATACATTAAGCTCAGCATCACATATGTGGTTTAAATACAACTCTACCTCCTTCTCTTTCTTTCTGTTCTTTTCTGCCTTTGTTGCCCTACCCAGGATTAAAACCTTAAGTCTTATGTTAAAAGAATGACAAGAGAACTGTAGCATTCTCTGCCTCTTGGGTGTCTGCAAGAGGTGGGATATTAGAGGGACACTGGGGGATGCTTGGATGATCACGTCCACCCCTTCACCCCCTGCAACCTCAACATGAAGTTGGCCTTCTTGAAGTGGGTGAATCACTACAGCCCTTGTTCAGGAAGTGTGTTTGAAACCAGGCCTTTAAGGAAGAGAGGAGACGACATTTCTTGGGACCCTCTCGCCAACCTGACCCTTCTGGTTGGCACCACCCAGAGCTACATTGCTTAGGCTTGAAGCTCAGGTGTGTTGTTGGGCTCTTCCCCCTTTATGAGACCCATGTTTCTATGATGCCCGGTGGCAGCCCTTCATCAGCCTTTGGGCTACATCATTGTGGAGGTGGCTGGAGTCTCTTTTTTCATGCAAATTGCTGCCCAGTGAAACTTCATAAAGCAAGGCTAATCATGTTACTCTTCAGTTCAATCTGAGAAACTCTTTATTGTCTACAAGATGTAGACATTTTGACTAAAGTGTTTCAATTTCCATATCCCCATCCCCAACGCCAACCTGGCTTTTTAGCCATGTCCTTTATTTCCTTCAGGGAACCTCTGTTCTAACCAAACTGGGTTATTTAAAAGTAGAAAAGTACAGGTGTTCATAGGAAATTCAGTGATTTGTACTATTTTTTTTCATCTTCACCTATTAAACTTCCATATGTGTTTCAAGACTCAAAACAAAGGCCCTATACTCCATGGTTACTTCTTTACTTGGTTACATTTTTTTTTTTTTTTTTTTTTTTT